>NC_088927.1:22322500-22575000 GCF_038396675.1 Hydra vulgaris
TATTTAAAATCAAAATGTGAAATGCAATCCAAAATACAAATTGTTTGCTCGGCACCAGAAAAAAATTTTTTTTTTGTTGACCTTCAATTATAAATTGATTGCAAAAAAGCAACAAATTTGTTAAACTATTTTTACTTAACTCTGTAAATTAAGTTGAAATGCGCAATAAATTTGTTAGATTGATTTTTTCTTCAAGAATATCAAACAGCAAATAATTCAGATATAAAATTATGTCAAAATATGTCCATAGAAAATATGTCTGACATATTTTATGTCAGCAGAAAATAATTCAGACATAAAAATATGTCAATAGAAAATATGTCTGACATATTTTATATCAGCAGAAAATAATTCAGACATAAAATTATGTCAAAATATGTCGATAGAAAATATGTCTGACATATTTTATGTCAGCAGAAAATAATTCAGACATAAAATTATGTCAAAATATGTTGATAGAAAATATGTGGGACATATTTTATGTCGGCAGAAAATATGTCTGAAAATATGTCGACAGATCTGCCAGACATATTATGTCGAAACAACTCTGTATATATATATATTAGGGTAGGTCGATTTTTCACTTTTTTTTTTAAATCGTAACGGCTATGGTACTGAAAGTTGTATTTATATGTCATATTAATGTAAAACAAAAAAATAAAAAGTTGAAGGTGTTTAGTCAAACAGCGGCTTGCAGATTAGCGATCAAAATTTAGAAGTACCCTCATCAACATCTGGTATAAAAATAATAACTTTTTGCTTGTGGTTTCATACTTTTCAATACGTGCAGACAAAATTTCAATCAAAAAAGTTTGACACACCATTTAAAATCATTTATACGTTTTATCGTTTCATTTCATTAAGCAAAAATGTTAAAAGTCCAATTTGTATTTAAGTATAAATTTTTTACTTGTAGTCTTACATCGATTATCTCATTAAACGCTCAATAAATCCAATAAATAATCATTATTAGTTTAATAAGTTATTTAAAAAGCAATATTAAACTTAAAAAAAAATTATTTCAAGAATGTAACATGCAAGTTAAACAAATAAATCGTCGTACGACTGAGAATATTGACCTTTTGACAAAAACCTTTCACACATTTTTCTGCTAAGTAATTTTGTTAGTAAAGATTTATGCCTGGCTTCAAATCCATTTACGGTGTTAGAAGCTTCAGAAACGAATTTGACACATCTCACAACGCTCTGGGAAAGAGAGGGGAGGTCTTGAATATTAGGCTTAATTTTATTTTTAATGAATGTGTAAATATCTTAATCGAAAAACTCTTGAAGCTGGTGGCTCCATTTCGATATAAACAAGATCAGCAATATCAATAAGAGATATCCAGCTCATAGAATTCCAATTTATTTGAGGGATTTTCTTTTCTATTCCATAACTGCTTTTGTTTCTGAAAATAAAAACATCGTTACTTTCAAAAAACTTGCAAAAAACTTGCGAAAAACAAAAAAAATTAATAACCTTAATTAAAACTTAACATAATAAAATACAGCACAATACATTTTTAAAAATGCTTTGTAGACAGATCCCTGATAAATTATAAATATAAAAACTAATTTTAAAAAGTTTACTGTTTCCTTAGAGTCAGTATTGTCTCAAATCCGAGAGTCCTGATCTGTTCGTCATTAATTTTAACCATTGCGTAGAGAAAATTTGCAGGTATCAAACAGAAAGCATTACCTTGAATGTTTTTACAATTATTTTTACATCATCAAACTTAATAAGATTCAATTGATTAATAGTGAAAAACAGAATCTTGGGGGAATCTTGCAATTTGGAAGAAATTTTTATTTGAAATCATGATGGAGCATAAACTTTAACAATATAATGGGTAAGCGTTTTCAGGCTTGGGTTTGGAGAAATATCTCAAGTGTATAAGCAAAGAATTTGTATAGAAAGGGTTAACCATCGAGCATGATTCATTAGACCTATTTTAAATTAGCCCATATGTCTTCTACTTTACCTAATCCAATACCTTTACAATATTAGTAAAGAAGCCTTTGATCATGACTAATATCTTTTAATATCTCATGTGAAATATATCCTTCAGTGATAGAAGTTTGAATTGTTTCAAACTCTACTTGAGGTTGTCTATGAATTTTTTCACAGCATCTTTTCCCAATTGGTCCACTAAAATTCCCAATTGGTCCACTAAAATGTAAAGTTTGTCTAGTTTAGAATCTAGGTTTCGTTTGATATTTGCTTTAGCGTGTTTGCGGTTTATGTTTTTTACAGTTGTAAATAGATTTTTATTTTTGTTTCAATAGATTTATCATTTGTTAAAGGTAATTTTGGATTGACAGATAACCATATAGATTTTAAAACACATGAAACACGCTTAACAATTGCCCAAAATTTTGGCTTAATGTCAGAACAAACTAAAAAGTAATAAAATTGAATTAATTGTCTGTATGTGCTTGGATCTGTTGTAATTAAATCACAAGGGTAACCTCCGTAATTCTCTTCACTTTTCAATCGCGTATGGGGCCTTTTTTTTATTTTTGGCATTTTTTATTTTTTTAAACTAAATACTTTGTTCATATTATTATTACGAGACACATACATTATTTGCAATAAATTAGTAACACTTTATTAAAGTACTAAACTATTTTAATTTTGCACAAAATAGTAACTTACTTGATAACAATATTTTTTTCAATTAGTATACTAATTTACTAGTAAAACGTGCTTATTGTTCACTTTGATCTATTTTAACTACTTTATATCATTCTACAAAAGTAACATTTATAAAATATAAAACAGTTAAGCATGTAAATCTAGTTGTATAGACTCGGGCGAATCAAAAAGTATATTTTAAGAAATATTCATTAGCCGCTTATAAATTTGATATTTTGGCGTTAAGTTATAAGCAGTCAGAGACTTTACTAAAGACTACGAAATTAAATATTGTTTACAAACAAAATACAATACATGCGTGCTTTAAAAAATAAAGAAAAATAAATTTTATAAAACAGCGAAAAGTATTTTACGAAGTTACTTACATATAAATAACCAACTTTATATTGTTTAGCGGTACTTACATACCAAAATTGACCTACCCTAATATATATATGTATATATGTATATATATATATATATATATATATATATATATATATATATATATATATATATATATATATATATATATATATATATATATATATATTATATATATATATATATATATATATATATATACATGACCACAATGTTTTTAACAATGTTTTTATTTTTATTTTTTTTAATAAAATGTTTTTTTTTGAAATTTTTTTAATAAAATATTTTTTTTTTTTTTTTTGTTACTGTAAATCATGCGTGGAGTGTTGCTACATCGACTATCTTATAGCCTGACTCGCTAGGGAGTGCTGCTATATCGACTATCTTATAGCCTGACTCGCAAGGGAGTGCTGCTACATCTACTATTTTTTAGCCTGACCCGCAAGGGAGTGCTGCTACATAGACTGAGGGTTTGGTTGGGGCAGGCAGTCTATCAATAAATAAAAAAAAATTCTGGCCTTGCATTTTAATTTTTACTTTTTGTCAACAAAATATGGAAAAAACTTTCCGACAACATATAAGAGTTCTTTATATATATTATATATATATATATGTATATATATCTATATATATATATATATATATATATATATATATATATATATATATATATATATATATATATATATATATATATATATATATATATTTATATATATATATATATATATTTATATATATATATATATATATATATTTATATATATATATATATATATATATATATATATATATATATCATCATCATCATCATCATCATCATCATCATCATCATCACTGGTTGGCAGAAATAATAAAAATTGAAAAGTAGACATTCAAATAATTTTCCGGGTGATCAAAATTCGGGCTTTTTTTTAAATACCATTTTAATTGTGAACTAAAGATTTTTATGGTCTTAAAACTGTTTAATTTAGCAATCATTTCATCACTCATTTCAAATTCTATTTTAACAACTTTAAGATTATTTTTATATGTTAACATTTTTTTTATTAAAAAGTTTGATTTGCAAAGTTTGTCAATATATAGATATATTTCTATTTATATTGGGGCCCTGGGAATCTTTGAAATTTTGTACCAAATCAGCAAAGTGATTCGATTCAAAAAGTTCCATATATTTCAATCAAACTTATTTCATAAGCATTTATTTTTTAATATTTTATAAAATAAATGACCCACTTCACAATGAAAAAAAATATTTCCAAAATTTCTTAGCACAAAATGTGTAATTATTCATGGTTTTTCCCAATTTGATTGGACACTTTCTTTAATTTTTTTTCTAATTAGTTACTGGAACAATCCAAAACACTCATCTCTATAATTATAGTTAAACATCTTTCTTTTGAGTAAATATGCTTATAAATAAAAGAGTTTTCATTCCTTGTTCAAACATTTTTCTCTTTAAGTAGCGAATAGTTTTGCCAATATAACAGTATTTATATCTTGGACAAATAAATTTGGAGGCAATAAATGGTTTGAAATCTACCAGGTGATATTTGCCTGAAAAAAGTTAGACACTTTTAGTGAAGTGAATACCAACCTTACAATAAATGACTTTTTTTACCTGTTACTGTTTTTTGATAGTGTGCAATCCTCACTTTGTTAGATCAGATATTTTACCAAAAGAATTTTAAAATATTAAGAGCTTGTTAGGTCTTTAGGTGATAAAAGAACATCACAATTAATTTTATTTAAGTAAGAATTGTGGATTTTTTCTATTATCCAAAATGGGCACATTTTAAATTTCAAAACTTTAAAAGGGTTGTTAATATTGTAACAAAGACCAAGAATAGTATTGTCAATTTTAAAAGGATAATCATTTAAACATTTTTACTTTTAAGACTTATTTTATATCTAAAGCTGTAAAAGTTGGTGTATTACAGAAAATTTCTTTTAATGAAAAACAGTTGTAATTGTTGAACTGTTTGATTTTCATAATGTTATGTTTAAAAAATATATTTTTGAGTTTTCCTTTTCCATGTTAATAGTTAATGTTTGTTGTTGATGCAATCCAAGAACAAAAGAGCCTGGCTTTTGAGAGGAAAACCGCAAAAATATCATCATAACATTTGTAAAACACTAGTTTTACTTCTTTATAAGATTTGACCCATTTTTTAAATAAATAATATTTTTAGTTGTTCAAAAGGCATCCATATTGTATTTCAATTCAAGTGAACTTTATTTAAATCTGTAAAATAAATAACTTTATCATACCATACTTATTGAATCCAATACTAGTTTCACAAAATATACAATTATGATGTTTTGCTGCCTAATCTACCTGCTACCCTACTAATGCAATATTTAAGTTTGCAATATTTTAAAATAAATTGGCCAATAAAATGTTAAAGGGGATAAGCCTGGTTATTAAAAACTATGGATATGCATGTTTATTATAACTTATGTAAAAGCATTAGTATGTAAAATATGGAATAATACTAATAAAATGTCAATAGAATATGTAAAAGTTTATTCAAACTTAATGGAGTATTTATTTTAATTTAATACGGTATAGAGAAGGTATTCTTATTTATATTGAAATTAGCTAAAATCAAAATTTTAGGTTTTTATATAATAAAGTTATTAAAAATTCTATCGAAATCTATTTAGATCGATAGCCGTTTTCATTAGTTTTATAAAAATTTTTAGTTTATTGTGCACACCATTTTAATGTTTAATGATAATACTAATATAGGTTTTTCTCAAGAATGTAACTTCTATTTTCATTAACCAAGTTTTTTAAATAACTAATTTTCTAAACTGGAATATTATTTCTTTTCTTTTAATAATCCTTGAAAATTATAGTTCCTTTATTATCATTATTTTTTTGTGAATTTTTTTAAAATGTTACTGAAATCTCAATTACATTGCTTTTGAACAAATTCTCAGCAAGCAATTATTTAGTGTGTTTAATTCTAGATTCTAATTTCACACATCTTGGTGAGAAAAAACTTGAACTGCTAAATTTAAACACAAAACTGGTTTTTTTGAGTTTCTGTATTTCTAAATCTTATTTTATAATTTTTATAATTACATTTTTATATTTCTGTTTCAATTAAAAAAATTAATGTACAACTAAAAACTCAAATAAAAAAAGTAAATCACACTATAACTTAGCACTGTGAGAACTAAGCACTGGCTTTACTGCAATGCGATTATGCGGTAAATTTTGATAGCAAATTTAGATAAGAAATTACTGGCAATTAAGTATGGTTGTGCTATTTACTTAGATAATTGCGATGAGGTTGTTTGTGATTAACTGCTAACTAATTGAAATTCAACTTTTTATGGTTAAATCTCTTTTTTGTATTTATTCTTGTGGCATACTACAATTTTTTCAAAAAGTTTAAATTAATTGCAAAGATTAAAGATTGTCAAATATTTTCTTAAGTTCTAGAAATCCAATTTTATCAATCAAATTTTATACTTATTATTATTCTTGCTATTTTTGGTGGTTATTAGAAAAAACACAAAAAATCCAAATTACTAATCAAATTAAAAAGCAGGTGTTTATTTTATTTATTAATACAGAAAAACAATGTTTTTAAAAAAAAAATTTGTGAAGAGGAAAATGTCTGTGATCTAGATTTTCTACTAGATGCTAAAGTCTTGACTGATGTAGAATTTACTTTGTAGATGAGGGTTAGAGTTTAAGTACCTTCAACTTAAGATTTTTTGTGAAGTGCTCAAAGATTAAGTCAATCATTTTAAAGTTTGAATTTTTATAATTTATTAATCTTAACAATTGAATTGTATTTAAATTTGTATTGTTCTTTTATATACTTTAAAACTATTAACAATTTAACAATTTAATTTGTGATTTTAATTATAACAAATAGATTTGATTTCTCTTTAAAAAATCATGTGCAATTCAATTTGATTTTTTATCGCTTTTCAACTCATAATAAAAAAGTATATATATATATATTTTCGTGCTAACCTCTAATACAGTAACACCTTCAAACAGTGCTTTGTTAAAGCTGTGTGAGTTTTCTTGACAGAAATTCTCTAAAGTGTTCTTGTACTTAATATGCACTTAATATATTTAGATTAATAAAAATAATAATTGATAAAAATGGAGTGAAAATAAAAAAATTAAAAATTTACAATAAGGTAATACTTTAGTGTACCTAAAGGGTTTGTTTTTATAGTAATATTAACAATTAATATGTATTCTTCTGAATGCACATTATTATGACTTGTTGTTGTTTAATATTCAAAGTTTTGCTATAATTTTATTTACTTAATTTACTATTTACAAACTAGAATTTTAGTGTGCCATTTTTGGAAACAAGTGCAAAATCTGGTATTAACATAGAGCTAGCATTTGAAGCAGTGTCAAGGTAACTTATTTTTTTTATTGATATTTACTATAATTTTATATTATTAGTTTTTGTAAATAAGTAATTTTATCACTTAAATTTTCTTAACTGGTTCAAACTAAATTTATTTAGTTAATTTAACCAACCATGACCTAGGTTTAATAGTCAATAAATAAGGTTGCTATTATGAATAATTAATAATCCCAATCTTGAGAATTAAAAATCGTTTTATTAGTCTTCAAATCTTATTTTTATATTTTTCATTTCATCTTATGTATTGAATAATGATGGTCAAAATTTTACTATCATTATTCCTTAAAAAAAATTAATCAAATTTTAAAAATTTACTTAAATTACTATTCAGGAATTGTGGCACTAATTTTTTTATGGGAGGAGGTGGGTTGCATTTTTCTAATAGTTTTTTTTTAATATTTTTAAATTTTAAATTTTAAAAAATTTTGAAAAAACAAGGATTAGCACCGCAAGCTATTACTTAATCTTATTGCATTTCTGTTTTCTATTATCTTAATATTGTAATCAATTGTGCCAATCATTAGTGAAGTGCCACTATTGAATAAATACTAAAAGAGCATAATATCATAACATGATAATTACGATGTCATCATCATCTTATAAGCAGCTGTGGTGCAATGGTTAGATTGCATGCTTCAGAATCTAGAGATTCAAGATTTGAAGCTTGTTCTAGTTATTTTTGCAAGATTAGTATAGAAAAAAACTTCTACGAATTTTCTAGTTAAATTCTTTTTCACGGTTCTCACAGTGTGTACACCTTATTCTTAACCAATAAAGATAATAATAATGATGATGATCATGATGATGTAAAAGTAAATAATATAAATATACTAGTATATAAGTATATACATTTATATATAATATTTACTTCTCTAAATATTTTAGTTCAAATTTATATATATAGTTTATTATATATATATATATATATATATATATATATATATATATATATATATATATATATATATATATATATATATATATATATATATATATATATATATTTAACTATCAGTTTACAAATAGTAGTAAAATAATCAAGTAAAAAAAGAAAAAAAAAACCAATTTAATTATCAAACAATGATAATTAAAGTATATTCGTAAAATCAATATAAATATTTATTTTTTTATAAATACAGAAAGGCTTTTCATATAATCATCCGCTGTGTATAAAAAAGATTTTTATTACAATTATATAAAAATCTTTAATGTTAAACTTCCTATGAAAATTAAAAAGGAAGTAATTAAGATTTATACAACAACAACAAAAAACCCTTTTTATAACAAAAGAAATAAAGTCTTTTGATGAGCAAGTTTTTTTATTTCTCTTTTTAATAGAGAAATAAATAAGCTTGTTCATCAAAAGATTTTATTTAGTATTTATAGAGAACCAGTCTTTTTAAACAGTAAATGCAAGGTTTTAAAATGCGTATCAAAACGTTGTAAGTAAATATCGACTAAAATGGTTGACGAACCTAAGGCACATAGTACCTTCAGTTCGTCAACCATTTTACCACATCATCGGGTAAAGTATGGAATATTAAAACATCAATGTCTTATAATTAGAAAAAAATCATGTAATGGATGTGATGGAAAAACAAAATATATAGAGAAAACTAACAACCTGAGATTTAGTATCAATTTACACATCTATTCATGCAGAACAGGTACTGACTCAGATAAATTTAATCAGCATGTTTACAAACGCTGTAAAAAACGAACTTTTTTTCAATTTATTTCCAATATTGAAAGTATCTAATGAGAATTTCCTTCTTATATATGAATCTCATCTGCATAAACATGGACATGACACGATGAATATTTAAGTTAAGAAATAAAAAAACTTGTTCATCAAAAGAATTAAGTTCTTTTGTTATAATTCGTTTTTTTTTTCTTTTTGTATAAATCTTAATTACTTCCTTTTTAACTTTTATAGGAAGTTAAATATTAAAGATTTTTATATAATTGTTATAAGAGTTTTTATACACAGCAGAAGATTATATGAAAGGCCTTCTGTATTTATGTGTTTATAAAAAAATAAATATTTATGTTGATTTTACTAATAAATCTTAGTTATCCTTGTTTGAAATTTTTATTTTGTTACCTGATACTACTATATTTATACCTAGAGAATTAATTAGTCACAGCAAAGCCAATGGATTTAATAGTAATCATTTCAACATTGGACAGTATGTAACTGAAAAAGAAAGGAAACCTGGTTGTTGTGGTTGACATATGAAATATTTTACTTCATAAATTGATTTTATGAAGATGTATTATGATTACGATGGTATATTATGATTAGGGAGATGGACATTATATCGTGCACCACTTTTTGGAAAATCAGCATAACCCATGCAAGGCTAATCTAAAATTAGTTCTATAGAAACAATGAGTTTTCCAGCACTTTTTTTGAGTCGATGTTTTGAAAAAAAAGTTAACTAACGAATGCATTTGAAACATTTGAAATATGAAATTGTAGGCGAACACTTTGGAATAAATTTTTGATTGATGGTAAAATGAGAAATGGTTTCAAGTAATGATGATTGTTGGACTTTTTCAATGTTATTCAATTGTTTTTT
Source organism: Hydra vulgaris (assembly GCF_038396675.1). NCBI lineage: Eukaryota > Metazoa > Cnidaria > Hydrozoa > Anthoathecata > Hydridae > Hydra > Hydra vulgaris. The sequence continues at coordinate 22,332,514 of NC_088927.1, forward strand.
TAAACTGTGCGCATGATTTATCTTCTTCATTAGTTTATATTTTAAAATTAAAGTTTTATATAAGCTCAGTTGTTTTTAATCATTGTTTTTTCTTAAGTTTTATTTTGTTAAAATAATATGACCGTTCTTAACCTGAGCTACTCTTAGAATTGTCCTTTTAAAAATAAAAAATTTCTTTAAACTTCTTCCTTCAATTTTTTATTTTATTTTAATGGTTTATGTACATTTAAAGTTACAAAAGGGATATTTATTAAATATATTTATTATAAGATTTATTTTTATTTTTAATTGTACTCAGGTGTTTTGGATTTATTGTTTTGTTACATTAACTTCTATGCATCTATATATGAATTTTGTACGTATATATAAATATATCAAAATATTTCCAACACACAAACTTAAGCGACTATGTTTTGGCAATTTTTTTATCGTAAGGTTAGCACTAACTTTGTAATTGTTATATGAAATAAAAATTATAAAGTTATTTAATACTTTGTTTACCTAAAATCTTGATCATTATCATTTGAAGTAAGAGAAAAAGAATCTCAATCATTATCATCGGGATTGAGAGAGAAAGCAAACCTCGATCATTACCGTCGACAGTAAGCGATCTTAAACATTATCATCGGCAGAATGAATCACGTAATAAAGCAATCACAGTAATTAGAAAAAATCATAATAAAATGGAAAGTAATAACTAAGGAGATTTTAAGGGTTCGAGCTAAGCCTGCTATTAAAAATTTTAAATGTCAACGGGAAACCACGTTCGAAAAAAATAAAGCATGTTTGAAAATATTCTCGTTTTTTTACGAATCGCGACGTTAGAATTATCTTGTTTTATCACCACTTTGTGAAAAAGTTGTGTTATTGATGGTATTATGTACCTCAGAATAACGTTTTTCTACTCTATTGAAACCTAAGTTATGAATAAAAAGTTGCGGAGAAAACATAAGTTATAAAATGTTTTTATAAAATGTCTCCTAAAGTTTTTATTTTTTTAAATCGTTTTATTTCAAAATTCAAAAATGCGGAGATAAAACAAGATAGTTCCAATGTTGCGACATGTCTAAAGCACCAGCCGTATTTTTGTGAAATATATTCCTCTCGTTTTACCCCGCTTAATGCTATTTTATTTGCTACATATTATATATATATATATATATATATATATATATATATATATATATATATATATATATATATATACACTATATCATTTTATTCTACAAATATAGTGCTCAATGTTCTTAAAGAACAGAGCAATAATAAATTAGTAAAAACACTTATCTATTTTTTATCTTCAACATGTTTCACCATCAGTAGGTTCATCAGGAAGATGTTCATCAGTAGGTTCATCAAAAAGATAATAAGGCATAATTCTTAAAATTGGAGCAATAATTATAAAATCATCTTACTGTAGACACTGATTTTATAGATTTAAATAAAACTTAAAAGTCATTTTTCTCAAATATTTGTTTTTGTGGCTTGTCATTGTTTCACAATAAGCCCTTCATATATATAGCTAAATGCTATTTTATTTGCTACATATTTAGCACTAAGGTAACAATAGATTTTTATAAACCATATTTATTAAATTAATATAGTCGATCAATTATTAACGAATACTTTTAGTAATTGCTAAAAAGAGCCTTTACATACCATCTTAAATATTAAACTTAAGGTATTAAAATAACTGAACGATCTGATGCATGTTTTGGTTGATTGTCCGCTCAATAAAAGCTCGAATTTACTTAATAAGCACGCACGAAACGCTTGCTTTTTTAAACTTATTAGGTCATTTTATAAAATCTTTACAATCGTTGTTACAAGTTTCAAAAAAAAAAAAAAAATGACAGGTAAAGTAGCAGACTGACAAATTTAAGTGGACCGGAAAACTAATAATAAAAATAATAATAATAAACGTAATTTTAAATAAATGCTTTAGCACTTGCAAGCGAGGTAACTGATAAATGTTATTTGTAATGATTTATTATCTAACTTGTTATTTCAGATGCCGTTAATACCATGTAGTTCGATAAAAAATTCCACTTTGGTAATACGCAATGTTTTGCGCAAGCTGCTATTTGACATAAGATTTAATAGTATTTTCCCCGTAGGCCTCCAGCTGGTTATAAGCCACTAGTACTTCACACGCAGTGCTAAAGCTAGTGTTGTCTACAAAACTCAACTTTGTTGAGTTTTGTAGACTACACTGAGCTTATTGAGCCCCCCCCCCCCCATCCCTACCCCCAATCTTTTATTAATTTTTACTTGTTATCAACGAAAAAGTTATATTTCAAAACTAAATAAAAAAAATCAGTTAACATCAGCCTTAAAAATTAAAAGATAAAGGTTTCAATCACCGATAAAAACAAAAACTTTCAGTTTAAATAGGCTATATAAAACATCGACCTAGTAAATTTCAATTTGTCGAAATTGAGCTTTTGGTTAATTTCTCACCAAAGTATAAAACTAATATCAACATATTAAATCCTATAGAAATTATGATAAAACAGCTGTTAGAAAATGCGCATTTGACCGCAAGCCACACTATAATTAAATAGTTTTGCAAAAAATATTAGTTTTGATTTATAAATTTTTAACTATCAATAAACCCGCCCCCCCCCCCTCCCCCATCCTTCTCTCCTTTATTTGATTATAGAAAAATTACAAAAACTATGAAAAGGGAGTTTTGTGAGGGGATAGTGTAAATAGTACAATTCTAATTAATATAATGATAATAATATTTTTAATAAAAAATATAATAATAAAAAAAACATATAAACAATAACTAAAGAAACAAAAAATTAAGTCCTTAATATGTAAATATATATCTATTAATGACTTTAAATTTATTATATTTGTTATAATAACATTGATAATAATAATAATAACAAAAATAACAATAATAATAATAAATAAAATAAAGAAATAAATCATATCATCAAAATAAATATGCAAAAAGTATGTTCATTTAATGTAAATAAAATGATTGGAGATTTTAATTATGATATGGGTTTACTTTAAGTCCGGCTTAAAGTAACCCCCATATATATAATTATTTTTTAATAAAAACTCACTCAAATGAGGTTAGGTATTTTTTTTTTTCAAAACTGAATAAAAAAATAATATAAAAAATACTCAAAGTGTTAGTAACAAATTCTGAGATTTTTATCTCTGTTGTGTGTAAGATAAAAATAAATCACATTAAAGTTCTGCACAGTAAATTTTACAAACGAGTTCAGTTACTTTTTGACATCCAACTAACAGTTATATTATTTTGTGTGTGGCAAAGGCATTATGGTTTCTTGACAGTGTTTGCCACATATAAATCAAAAAGTAGAAAAAAATGCGTTACTTTAAGGGCGTTTGAACAGGAGAAGCATGAAAATCAATTTTTCAGTGGTAGAATAAAGAAGGAGCTTCAGGCATAAAGTAACCCGTGTTAAGTATAACCGCTTAAGTATAACCCATTTTAAGTATAACCGCATAAAGTAACAGTGTTACGGTAATAAGAAACCTCAACAAAAAAAGTGAAAGATTTTGTTATATAAATAACAATATCGTGGTAATATCTATGATAATACTATATTAATTAAAATGTTAATTTTTTATTATTTTAACGACAAAAATAGAAATTAAAAAACAACCACGCAGTTAGATTAGTAACGTGTGGCTTTTTTTTTGTGGTTTTATGCTCATACCATAAAGAACCCTGATGTTCGGAGCGGATATCTTCGTAATTATATTAGTTACTCGTGTAGCTAATTTTTTTTTTCAAATATGAAATTTTAGATTCGTGAATTGTGATGCCATGCATCTAAATAAACAATGTTAATTTTTTATTATGAAGAATGATCTAATGTTAAAAGTTTTTGATAGAGCTCCTGGTAGAGCTCTATAATCACTCTTTTAAAAATGCTCAACGGTGCTCTACTAAAAGAGCTTTTGACGGAATGTTACCCATTTTTCGTAGAAGGCATCTTTTAGGAGCTCTTGCGCACCGCCCACAGAAAAAAATTCATAGCAATAATGGTCAAAACTTTCAGAGTTCAACTCATAGCAGGAGCAAACTGATACTAGGATTGTCATCAATCTAATAATTACATCTACTGCCACTCCCGTTAAATCAGTGAAAGTTTCAACGTTTTCAAAGGCTCTTCTGGCAGTTTTTCCATCGTTAGTGTTGCCAAAACCCTGTTTAGGCATATCAACTATAAGACTTAGCTCCTCTCTAAACCTCTGTTGAATGTTTTTTTTTCTACTTTTTACTGATGCTTTTTCAGCATGGGATTTGGCAAAGTATTTTTTATGTCTAACTTATATCCTAAATGTAAAATATTTTTAAAAGATCTGAGCCAGCAATGCAAAGTGGAAATATCCAGAGATAAAGCTTTTTTCATTGATTGGTTTATATCTAATTAATGCTGGGTTATTAAGTTCACTGGGCTTAACTCCACAAACACTACATGATTGGGAGGACAGAGTATTAGTGAGGGCATTAACCACTTACCATCAAACAATGTGATAGTCTTCCTATATTTTTAGCTTTACTTCAAACTTGACTAGTCTATTCATTTCTGCTTTTAAAAGTTCACACTCATTTCTTATCAATTCTTCCGTTTCTTTTTGATATTGGAGATGTAGGGGTCTACAGTAATGTGTACTAGAGGGCTTCTTATTTAACTTTACAATTTTGGTTAATTTAAGTGGAACAATAGCTGTCAGAAATAGACTTTGCTCGTTAACTTGGACCTCACCAATATTTGTATCAGTATATTTTTGTTTATAGACACTTTGGCTGGAGGCACCATCTTAAAAGCGAAATAGACCTTTGAAAAAACCACCTTTAAAGTAAAGTAGACTTTTAAACCTCCCCCAAATTTCATCAAACATTCTCATAGAGTCTTGGCATTCCGTAAACATTAATATCCTTGTCAGAATATGATTAAACATACCCTGTAGCGGAGTTGAAGCAGATGTTTCTGTCACAATTAAACCCTCAGGATAACATTTGTGTCTCTCATTTTTAATTTCATGAAGTGAAGGATAATTGCATTATGTATTATTAATGAATTTCTAATAATTTGATACTATCCTTCAGAAAGGTAACACTGAACTTTTAGGTTCAAGGCATCTTCGGTTTTTACTTTTATCTGAAATTTATCTCCATGATTTTAACTTTTTCAGATTTTATAGCAATTTTAATGAGAACAACGAAGTCTTTTTTGTTAGGATCTCTAGTGGCTTTTTTTATTGAAGCTAATGCCAATGCTTCAGCAGAATGTTTAGCCAATTTGTCAACCTTAAACAAGATATTATTTAATATTTAAGCTTTTAAACTATTTTTTAAACTGGGTTGAATTTAATTGATTTATTATTACCTTAGATCTGCTTCTATCACCTAAATCTTCCCAGTTCTTGCGTTTTCTACCTGAACCTGCTGAAAAGTTTTTTTCGTCAACAGTAAGATCTTTGTTCAACCAAGTTCACTCGTGCTCTAAAAGTCTAGAGAAGATTCTTGAGTGTTTCCGCATCTTTGATTCGAATTTACATTTAAATGTTATTAGAGTTTTCTTTAGACTTATCATTTCAGGTTTGTCAATACTTTTATAGTATAGACCCTCCAGTCTACAAAATTCACGTAGAAGAGCTTCGAGTAAATTATCATGATTAATTCCTAACTCTTAAATTATAGGAACTAAATGCATTCTTTTCATGCTTAATGTAAGCAATGAACTATTATTAATTATTTTATATGCAGGTTTTAATTTTGAAACGCGCACTACGCCATCAAATATTGCATATTTTGGTTTTTGAGGTTTAATAATTAGCACAATCTGCTTGAGCATGAGTTTTTTTACTAATAGGAACTAAATGTATTATTTATGTAATGAATGTTAGCAATGAACTATTGTTTGCTACTTTATACGCAAGTTTTAATTAAAAACGGAAAAAAAAATACAAAAAAAAATGAAGTATTTAAAGGTCTTATTTTAATTGGGGTAAGTTGGGGCAAGTTAGGGCAAATAATCTTTATTTTTTCTGCTTTCATATATACCTATTAATGGGAAAATATTAAAATTACCATGGCGCCTAGTGGAATCTTTTAGTTTTTGAACTAAACCAAGGACGTAAAATAAGACGTAAAACCAAGAACGTAAAATATCTTATTTTACGTCCTTGGTGAAATTTAGCGTTGCGTAATTTATGGACGATCCCTTATTTAAAAGTTTTGATTAGGGATCAGCTAAAAAGTATATAAAGCCAAAAAATTATGGAGTATAATACTATTTTGATGGTTATCTAAATTCTATTGTTGTTGCGCACTCGGTTTAGAATGTTTAACGTGGTCGCTTTAAAACAGCTGTAAAACTCTAAATTTCTTTATTGTATCAATATTAAATAACTTTAACTTTTAATTATTTTTATAAGTATTTAATTTAGTAAAATGGTTTAATTTGAGTATAAAAAAAAAATTTTCAATTGTGTTCTTTTATAAATCATACTTTTTAAATTCCCTTATTGTTGTAAAAAAGTTAAGGTCCCCACGTGGAAAGTTCAAATCATCAGCTTGCTTTATTTTTTAATTTTTGTTATTTAAAATGCAAAACAAAACAACTTTACATTTTCATAGATTTTATATTCTATATATAAACATGTTGTATACTCATTTTCCTTGCACAAACTCAACTTAGTTTGAAAAAAACTTGAAATTTAAAACTAAAATAAAAATCACAATCATGACACATACCCAACAAATATCCCCCCATTTTTTAATGTTTTTAGAATTTTTGGCTTTTTTGAAAAAAAAATTTTTTGTTAAAGTGTATAATATCGTTAGATATGTTTGAATATAATCTTTATAATACTTCACAAGTATTTTGTATTTTAAAAATATAAAGAAATTAAAAAAAAATGCTCGCCATTAGTTGGACTCAAACCAATATTTTATTGTTCAGAAGCGCATTAACCACTCGGTCATACTGCACGTTGACGATTGAAATTTTAAAACTATATAAAAAATTTTTTCAATAAAAATTAATGCTGTAGATCAAAAAAAGGGAGAGGTTGACGCAATGCAATTTTCAAGCGAAAGTAAAACTGTAAAACTTGATATATGTTTTAGTATGTTTTAACATTAAATAATTTTAAGTTTACGTACGTTAGATATTTGCATACACTTTTGTTCATGTTTTCTTATAAAACAAAGCCGCTGCAATTCTTTCTCGCCATTAACTCGGTTGCAATGGCTGCCAAGAGTTCTGCGAAGGCTCGAAAGGGCACTACTACTACTACTACTACTACTACTACTACTACTACTACTACTACTACTACTACTACTACTACTACTACTACTACTACTACTACTACTACTACTACTACTACTACTACTACTACTACTACTACTACTACTACTACTACTACTACTGCTACTACTATTACTCCTACTACTACTGGCATTAAGTTCAATTTAAACGAAAAAATTTTAAACAAATATAATAATTTAAATATAAGTCCAACAAGTAATTAAATAAAGAAGTATCTGTTTATCTTTTTAATGCCAGAAGCCTTTGCTAATAAACTTCATGAATTTAATTTACATACAACGCATACGCATATTAAAGCTGGGTTGACAGAGGTAGTCAACCCAGCTTTAATATGCATATTGGAAACCTTTTTTAACAATAAACTAACCAATGACATTGTTTGTCCAAATGGCTATTCAGTTTAAAAAGTAAAGACCGTTTAAAAATTGTAGGAGGAGTCGCTATTTGTCTAAATGATATTAAGTCCGAACAAGTTGCGATTACTTAAAACAATAATGATATTGGTATTATTTGCGTTAAATTATTTTTTGGAGCCCACTAACTTTGTTTAATTACATGCTACCGTCCACCTTCTTATTCCAAAATTGATTTTGACTATCTTGTGTATATGATATCAATTATAAATGATTCGTACTCCTCAGTTTCTCAATTTATTATTGTGGGTAAATTTAACTTACCAAAAATTGACTGGCTAAACTACATTTCACCAAACAAAAAGTGTCATAGCTTATTTTTAACTCTAGTCAATAGTCTTGGTATGCATTAATTTTTTTACGAACCAACACGCGAATCCAATATTTTAGACCTTGTTCTTTCTAATAAAATTTCTCTTTAAGTAAAATTTCTGTTGAGTGCCCTTTTAGTACCAGCGACCATACTCAGTCCATTTTTCATTAAACCTTAATGATAAATCAGTACGAAAAGAAATCGGAATATTTTTATGATTTCATCAATGCTGATGTAGATAACCTTCTAATTTACTTTTCAAATATTAATTGGGACTACGAATTTTCTTATGTTATCAATATTGACGAATATTGGAACATTTTCTCTAATCATCTTTGGATTGGGATGGACTGTTTTGTTCCGGTAAGAAAAATACGTCATAGTAAAAAGAGACATTCTTACCCTAGATATATCAAGAAAATGTTAAGTCGTAAATTATTTTTATGGAAAAGATATTCCGTTACTAAAAACATTTAACATAAACAAGCTTACATCACATAACCTATCAAATGTAAACAAACCTTGTTTGCTTACCTTAAAAGAATCGAACTCAATTTAGTTGATGACAATAAACTCAGTAAGCTCATTAACTATGTTAATAATAAACTAAATATTCATTAAAGAAGCTACCCTATAAAGAACAAAAACAATCGTTTCAAGTTAACTTCTAGCAACAAAGAAACTGCTCAAGTTTTTAATAAACACTTTGGAAGTATATTTACGAAAAATAACAGCTATTCGCCAAATGTTACTAGTTTTATTAACAACTCGATAAACATAGAAGACGTTACTTTTTCTGTTGAGACGGTTTATTCAACTTAAATTGGTCTCAAACCCGGTACATCTTATGGTCCTGACAAAATACCGAACATTCTTCTGAAAAAGCTAACTCTTGTTTTATGTATTCCGCTTTCGTTTATATTTGATGCCAGCTTTAAGTTAAATAGTCTACCAATTTTTAAAAAAGGAGCGACATCCTTATAATACCTAAATAATTATTGACCAATTTCATTCACATGCACTTGTTGTCGTGCAATGGAAAGAATTTCTAACTCGGATATTATTAATAACTTAACTCTCCATAACTTAATAGCCAATAATCAACATAGTTTCCTCAAGAAACCCTCTACATGTACTAATCTCTTAGAATCTGTTCATGATTGGAGTATTGTACCAGACAAAAATCTAACAATAGATGTTGAATATATCAACTTTCAAAAGGCATTTGATTCTGTATCTCATCCTAAATTATGAGCCAAACTTGCTCTATTAACATAAGAGGTAATGTTAAAAATTAGATTTCTGCATTTCTTAACAATAGGAGTTAACAAGTTAAGGTTGGAATTTCATTATCAAGCCGAAGTCACATCGTTAGCGGAGTTCCTCACGGTTGCGTGTTAGGCCCAACATTATTTTTATTATATATCAATGATTTAAACGCTACTGTTAACAATCTTGATTGCTCTTTAAAGCTTTATACTGATGATATCAAGTTATACAGTTCATTTTGCAATGCGTACCATAACTACCACTTGGTTAATGCTCTTGATAACGTAGTACTTTGGTCAGAAACATGGCAACTACCTATTTATACCAGTAAGTGTTTTGTTCATAGTGTTAAACCTGCTTCATTGAGAAAATTCGTTAACTTTAACTATAAGTTAGGAGACCATATTTTAGCTTTTATTCCAAATGATCTTAGTGTGACTCTAGACTCTCAACTGAAATATAAAAAGGATATTTCAAACGTTGTACATGCAGCTAGTACCAGAGCATAACTTATTTTAAAATGCTTCTCACGATCCTAGTTAGGGCTTCTCAAACGGGATCCCGTTTTTCCGGGATCCCGGTAGTAAAATTGCATCCCGCAATCCCGGGATTTCGACCCAAATTTCCTGGGATTTTCGCTTAATTAAAAAACATAATATAGATGGCAATAAATTTTCGTTTAGGTTTATATATTAGCTAGATAGAATTAATTGATTTATTGGCCTTGATTTATTGATTTAATCGAAGTTTCAGGATCAGAAAGCAAATTGTAAGCAAATTGTTAAATTTTTTATAACAAATTTTTTATAATGCAGTATTTAATTCATTTTCCATTGCTATAATGTAAAATATCAAATTAGATAACCCTATCATGGCAAGTGAAAGTGGATTAAAAGCTTGGAAATATTTTACACGCGAAAAAAAAACAGAATCAGCTATTTGCAATAAATGCAAAGCAAAAATAATGTGTAAAGGATTCTCTACAAGTGGACTTCTTCGTCATTTAAAAAATATTCTCAAAGAAATTGAAATTGAAGTTAATAAGAAAAGACCACATGAAGAAAACACAGCTTTTAAATTAGGAAATGTCCAACGTAAAATCACTTCGTTTGTAAAAGAGAAATCTATTGAAGAAATTGTTTCAAAGATGGTTGCTGTCGATGGATTTACTATTAATAGCATTACAAAATCCGAATTTATAAGAAAAACTTTATCTGAAAAAGGTATGATATTACCTAAAAACCCTTCACATGTTATGAGTATGGTAAAAAGCCAATACCATTTAGCAAAACAAGTTGTGATTAAGGAAATGACTATGCTAATTTCAGATGGCGCAAGATTCTCTATTTCGATGGACGAATACACTTCGTTAAAAAACCGTCGCTATATGAATATAAATGTGCATTCCTTAACTAAGTTTTGGAACCTGGGCATGATTAGAATATTCGGTGCACTTCCTGCGGAAAAAATAGTTGATATGGTTGAAACTAAATTATCGGAATTTAATTTATCTACAAAGAACCATATAATTTCTAGTGTAACTGACGGTGCATCAGTTATGAAAAAATTTGGAAGATTAAGCGGTATTGAGCACCAATTATGTTATGCACATGGTCTGCATTTATCAGTTTGTGATGTTCTCTACAAAAAAGCTAGAATTTTAGATGCATCAGATAGTGAGCACAACGAATTTGATAGTCAAAATCTGGAAGAAGACAATAATAGTAAAGATGATGAGAGTGAGAACGAGAATGAAGAGATCGACAGCGAGTATGTAACTTTATTTGATTGTCAATCAAGTCAATACGGCGATTTATTTAATTTAAGAAACGTAGAATTCAATGATGAGCTACAAGATAATGTTAGTATTGCTCAAATAATTCAGAAAGTCCGAAAAATGGTGCGAATGTTTCGTAAATCATCACTTAAAAATGAAATTCTCCAAAATTACGTTAGAATTGAGTACAATAAAGAACTTAAGTTGATACTGGATGTAAAAACAAGGTGGAACAGCCTTCTTGCAATGCTCGAACGATTTATTGCCTTAAAAACTTGTATATTGAAAGCCTTAATGGACTTAAAATTGCGAACTCTTAATATTGACAACATTTCGGAGCAAGAATATTTACTAATTAACGTTGTAATAACGGCGTTGCAACCACTAAAAATTGGCATTAAAAGACTTGGCCGAAGAAACGCCACACTACTTGAAGCAGAGGGTGTATTATTATTCATACTGGGTGACTTGAGCAAGAATAAAAATAGTTTTTCTTCTAAAATGCTTCAATCTGTGCGACAGAGAGTAGTCGAACGACGGAATAAAAATTTAGTTGGTTTAGTAAAATATTTAAATAATTCGAAAAATTATCAATATCCATCGGAAATAGATTCGGTAATGACATTGCCTTCTAAATCTGCATTATATTCTACAGCTAAGAAATTATTTGCTAAACTTTTTATTTCGGATTCGGATACTGGCGCAAGAAGTACTTCTGCTGATATCGAAGAAATAGTTAATAGTAGTGATGATAAGGCTGGTGGTTTAATGTTGGAAGAGCCAATTCACTTAACTAGGTCTTCTAACCTCCAACAGAAATTGGATGATGCAATTTTGAATATAACGCGAATCGAGAGTGCAGAATACATTTCCTATGATGTTAAAAACATCATAAAAGAAATCAATATTTTCGAAATTACCGGAAAGCGCACCAGTAATTTGGACAAATTATTTAATGCTTTGATGACCATCCCATCGATTTCAGTTGAATCTGAAAGAGCTTTTTCTGCTGCTGGTCTATTTGTCACAAAAATGCGGTCATCATTAAGTGATAACTCTATTAATTATTTGTGCTTTTTAAAAAACTTTTTTAAAAATAATTAATTATAATAACTTTCATGAAGTTTGTTTTTATTTTGTTTATTTTATTTTCATAATTATTTTGTATTTTTTGTTTATGATCTTGAATTAAAACTGATTTTTGTGTTATTTTTATATTTATAAGATAATTTTTTCTTTTAATTTGTGCTTATAAAAAATTGCCGGGATCCCGGGATCCCGGGAATACAAAATTTTTTATCCCGGAATCCCGGGATTTGAAAATTGCGGGAAATGAGAAGCCCTAATCCTAGTATCTTAGTAAAAGCCTTCAATACATATATTAGGCCTATATTAGAATATTTAAAGGTAGTTGAGAACGTGCAAAAACGTTTCACAAAAAAGAATCCAGCACTTGACCAATTTAACCTACGATAACCGACTTTATTTGCTTGATTTGGAGTCGCTTGAGTTAAGGCGAGTAAAACATTATTTATTGACTTGCAACAAAATTCTGCATAACTTGGTCTTAATTGATAAATCTATGTTTTTTTTATTGACAACAAAATCAACACGCGAGGACATAAATATAAAATGCACAAACAACATCGTTGACTAGATATTCGCAAATTTAGTTTCTCTTACCGAGTTGTTAACATTTGGAATCAGTTGCCTTTTGATGTTGTTAATGCCGATAATATCAACATCTTTAAGAGTAAAATTAACTCAATCAATTTTGAAAAGTTATGTCGGCGTTGACTACATATCTTATTGTTTAGTTGTATATAAATTATTTATTCAATATTGTACGCTGTTATATAATTTATTTATTATGGGGTACGCTATTAGTGTCCATCAATATGGACCTGCGTGTCCGTTAGAACATGTATTATTTGTTCTAATAAATACAATTTAATCTAATCTAACTCAAATGCAAAGCACGTTTTGATAAAATGGTCAAAGATTTTGATTACATCATCGGTGCCGTAACTCATTGGATACGCGCGTACCTACAAGAATACATGTTTCTTACCAATTTAATTATTAAATTAATACAGATATGATGGGTTTTGTACCCTTAACTAAAAGAAACCTTGGCTATACAGTATTAAGGCTGTATGACCAAGATTTCATTAATTTATTGCCGTTTAACTAATAATACATTTTACAACATGGTTTTATTCTTGATAATGTGTATGAAATTGATTTATTTATTAAAAATACAAATAACCAATAAAAGTTATTTAGTTTTTTAAATTTTTTTAAGAAACTATGCTAGGGGAGAACCTTAATGAATGGGACAATTATTGAATGGGATAAAATCAAATTTGCTTAGAAGCATCAACGGTTGGCTATCCAAACTTCTGTGGTAAGAAGTGTTTGACACAACCATTCAACAGACCAAATCTTTATTTCTATTATGGTCTAAACATAATGGCATTGGGTGTTATTGTGTTTTGAAGAACAATGAGCAATTTTTAAAAACAATTTTCTGTGTCTGATTTTGCAGCGATTACTAAAGTTATGGAAAATGAAACTCCATTTTTAAACACCCAAATATCTCTACTTTTTAAATTTGTAAAGCATTTGCGGTTAGGTATTACTGTTTTTAGCATGTCCTGTCATTTGTGGATATAGGATTTCCAAACGGCCTGAGGCGAAAAAAGCAGAAAAATATATTTCGGCAACTTAGTTATGGTCACACATAACTTTATTTTTAAATACGTTTAAATTTAATGTTAGAATGTGGTTCTAAACAAGTGTGACCAATGCTTTAGCTACAATTCAATATTATGTTCAGAGTTAAGGGAGAACTAAATGTCTATTAAAATCTTTTCTTTAGTATTCTTTAAAGTTGTGTCGATCAATAGTTTATTAAATGAAATTAATTTTAAATATTTAATTAGATATGTTGATGTATGATATTTATAATATGTATAAATATGTATAAATGTTTAATTAGATATGTTGTTGATAACAGTGTATTAAAAAGATGGCGAATATTATATATATATATATATATATATATATATATATATATATACATATATATATATATATATATATATATATATTTATATATATATATATATATATATATATATTTATATATATATATATATATATATATATATATATATATATATATATATATATATATATATATATATATATATATATATATATACATACTTATAATTTCTGTTTGGTAGTTATTTATTGTATTTATATACATTTATGTATATCTACTCACACACACACACACACACGCACACACACACACACGCACACACATACACACACACACACACGCACACACACACACATACCGTCAACCGGGGTGACTTCGGACAGCGGGGTGTCTTTGAACTGAGCATAACTTATTATTCTTTTTCAGTTTCTTTTAGCGATGGTGCGAAGCTAAAAGAAACTGAAACTAAACTAAACTTTAAAGTGTTGTGTAGAACAAGCTCTAAAGGAGATATAAAATAAGCTATAGAGGATCACAGTAAAGGCATGAGTATTCGAAAAGCTGCTGATAAGCATAAAGTCAAAAAATCAACATTGCATGATCACATTAGAAAACCCACTTTAAAGAAGGTTGCAGGCCAGAAAATTATAAGCAAAGCAGATGAGGTACTCATTGCTCAAATGCTAGAAGCTGTTGCTGATTAGGGTTTTCCTATCGGAAGATTAGAAGTCAAAATGATGGCTTTTGATTTCCTCAAAAATTGTCGTGGGTAAAACAGTAGCAATTTGCAGATACCTGGAAATGACTGGTTAAATTCATTTATGAAACAAAGCAATATTTCTGGCAGAAATGCTTATAACATTAAACGATCGAGATTAAAGTTAGGAGTAGAAATAATGAATTATCATTGTAGTTTTATCATTAATTATATGTGTATTTGAAATAGTTTACCAGTAGTTGTTTTTTTTTGTTTATTTGTTATTTGAAATAAAAAAAATTTAATCAAGTAGCTTTTTTACATAGTTATACATTCATTTTAAAATCCTTGATGTTGAAATTTCAACTTTAAAAATCCCAAGCTTCAAGTGTCCGGAGTCACCCCATTTCCTGATTTTGATTTTTTGATTTTGAGACCGTTTATTTACGCTAATATCATATTGGGAAGCTGAAAGCCAAAATTTCTTCATGTTCTTTATAATTACAGTGGTACGATCCACAAAAATATTTCCATTTTGTATTGATTTTAATGAAACAGTTTAATATTTTCTTCGAAAATCGTCCGAAGTCACCCCGGTTGACGGTATGTATTTATATCATATACTATATGTATGTATATGTATCATACATATACATACATGTATATGTGTGTGTATATCTGTGTGTATTTTAATTATATATTTAATGTTTGTATTTAAATATTTGCATATTGCATATATTTGGTTTTTTGTGAAGTTTTAAATTTTATTTTAGATGAAACCAAACACAAAATTGATATGTAAAAACTCTTTAGATGTTGAAGATGCAGTCAAAAGTGTTCTTAAGGGTATGCCCATACGAGATGCTGAAATATATAGTTTATCAAAATCTGCATTTGGTAGAGCTGTTAAAATGGCAAGATGTCAAAAGCTGCCAGACTATAAACACATTGTAAACATTAGAAATAGAAAAATATTTCATGCGTCCGAGGAAAGTGCTATTGCAGATTATTTGCATACATCTTCAAATATGTGCTATGGTTTAACTAAATTACAAACTAGGCAGTTAACCTACAAGTACGGAATTGCATTAAATTCTAACAGTATTCCAGAGTCATGGCACCAAAATAAAATGGCTGGAAAGCAATGGTTGAAAAGTTTTTTGATACGACATACAAAATTATCACTACATTAGCCAGAAAAAGTTAGTCTTGCTCGTGCAACTGCATTTAATGAACATACGATGTAAATGTTTTTTGATAACTTGTTAGAAGTTCAATTAAAACATAAATTCAAACCAGAATGTATTTTTAATGCAGATGAGACAGGATTATTAGCAGTAACAGATCCTCCAAAAATTATTTTAACTCGTGAAACTAAGAGGGTATCACAAGCTGTTTCAGCAGAAAGAGGTTCATTGGTGACAATGTTAGCTTTTGTGAATGCTATGGGTAATACAGTTCCACCTGTCTTTATATTTCCAAGAGTAAACTACAAGGATTTTATGATAAGTGGAGCCCCAACAGGAAGCTTAGGGCTGTGTAGCAAAAGTGGTTGGATGACAAGTGAGAACTTTTTAGTTGCAATGAAGCACTTTGTTTCCCATGTTAAGCCATCTGTGGATCATCCAGTGCTGTTATTAATGGACAACCATGAAAGCTACATTTCATTTGAAACAATAAAATTTGCAAAAGAAAACTTTTTGATTTTATTAACATTTCCACCACACTGCAGTCATAAATTGCAGCCTTTGGATGTTTCGGTGTTTGGTCCTTTTAAATCTTATTTTAGATTGGCTCAGAATGAGTGGTTGGCCTCCAATCCAGGGAGAATTATGAACATATATAATTTACCTCAGCTAGCATGCAGAGCATATAATATGTCATTCATAATAAAAAATGCTTGCAGTGGATTTTCTAAATGTGGGATCTATTCACTTAATAGACAAATATTTGGGGAAAGTGATTTCATATCATCTAGTGTTAGTGACAGACCTCTTCCTGTCGAGCAACCAGAAAATAAACAACCAGATAATCAACAATCATATGAAAAAAATAAACAAGTTGATTCTTCAGAATCATCAGTCAAAATAGTTAGTCCAGAAACCATTCATCTGTACCCTAAAGCACCCCCAAGAAAAGATTCTAAAAGAAAAAGACAGCAGGGTAAAAGTACTATATTAACTAAAACTCCAGAAAAGACAGTAGATAAGAGGAAAATTTTTGAAACTGGTAAAATTAACACACAAAATCAAAAAAGAAAAATTGACCTCAATAGAGTGAAAGAAACAGAAAGCTCTGATGCAGATTTTTTAATTGTGTCATCTGTAAAAAATGCACCCGTAAACCATAAACAACAAAATACTTGCAAATTATGCAAATGCAACTGGAACAATTTCTTTGGGCCTGCTTGGATTCAGTGTTTTACTTGTCAATGGTGGATATGTGGTAATTGTAATAATAACACCAAGAAGCGTTATTATGAATGCGAACTATGTGAAGTTGACTGTTAATATCTTCTACACTTTCTTTGATTTATTGGTTTTTATTTCATGTACTTTGCAACAAGCAATAATTGTTGATTTTTGTAATTTGATTAAACGTAAATAAAATGAATTTTTTAAATATCTAATAAGATGCTTTGTTATTGAGTTTTTTGAAAGTAAACTAGATACTTTATATGGTATAAAGTTGTTTATTTATTTCTAATTTATAATTCAGCATAGGGATGCTGTAGGCAATGACACATTTGGAAACGTGTCATTACTGCGAATTATATCCAAGCATTTAAACAACGCTTTTTGTTTTACTAAAAACAATTATTCATGTTTTTAATTTATTTTTAATATACATATATTTTTTAATAAAATTATTTTAGGTTTGTCAATATATGCAGACATTCTGCCATATTTATAGCTTTTTCGGGTTCCCTAATCGTAGAAACTACCCTTACTGCTTGACTGCCTTGAAACTTACTTAGGACCTCTTTTCTTTTATTAAATTTTTAGATTTGTCCCATTCAATAATTTTTTTTTGTCCCATTCAATGAGTAGTTCTTAATGAATGGGACAAATGCCATGGTCCAATAAAACTCTTTTTTTACCAATACCCATATGCGGAATCAATTTTTTTGTTTTTGTTTATCATAGTACGAGAGTTAATAGTTATCAAAATATTTTCAAAGTAATTTTTAAACAAATTTATCAACCTCAAAAAATGCAGTTTTACGAAACTGTCCCTTTCATTAAGGTTCTCCCCTATATACTAAAAGGTAATGTTGGTAAAAAAAATAGTTATACTACTTTTTTATTTTTCATTAATATTACATTTCAATAAGTTATATTATTATTACATTTCAATATATTTTGCTATTTTTCTCAGGTCAACTGAAGATAAAAATTGTCCTTATAGCTCAGTATCTTTGGTATTAAATGACAGTTAGCATGCTTACTGACGTCAATTTTTTCTTAATAAAACGTGTTCTTATGAGCAATAGAAGTTTATTAAGTATCAAAAAAAAAAAAGTCTCTAAGTCTAGTTTTTTACTGACAGATAAAAAACTACAAAAACCAATTCAGTATAAGTTATTTTTCCTACTGTTTCTAAGAACACTTCAGATATAAATAAGTCTGGTAATTGTAATAAAACAGTTAATGCTGAAGTAAATATCTCAAAAGACTCCAACATCAGTGATAAAAACACTTTTGAATCTAATTTTCTACTGAAAGAAGACAATGTTGTTGACATTAGCTTATTAAACATCGTTAAAGTTAACATCTTGTTCAAAGTATGATGTTTCATCATACCATCTACATGATGAAAAATTAAAATCAGGAACAAATGATAATCAACTGTTATCTCTAACTAGGTCTCTAAATCTCTAATCAGGTCAGGTTATTCTGCTACTGTTGAAATATAACCAAGTACAACCTACTTTATGTCCTGCTGTCTAGTAGGATACGCTTTTTTAGGCAAAGGCTAGGAGAAGCCAACTCTGATTTGAGACACCACCTGCCTTGGGGCTCTTGGTTGAGAAAAGGATGTTTAACGCATACGGCTACTGTCTTGTAGAAGGCCTCCAAAGCAAAGACTTAAGGGGTAAACAGATTCTACCTGTTGACCAGCCTTACACCACTTCTTCATTTAGTAGGCTGGCATAGATATATTTATAATAGATTGTTATAACGAATGCTAGATCAACTTGACTCAATGCAACTCAGTTTAATGGTTCTGAGGCCGGCTGGTAGTCAGGTTTCCCGAACTCGGTGGTAGCTCTCAGAGATACTGATTCCATCAACAGCTGTAAACTATAAGAGATGAAAGTCAAAGTTTGACTAATCGTTTAAAAAAATACAAAGAAATACTGATGCTTACTATAACAAAATGGAATAAAATTGCACTTGCATTGGCTAAAATATTTGATATTGATGAAAAAAAGCCTAGAACATGTGGTGTTCAGAAGCATAGATATAATCAAATATGTGATAGCTTTTACTTGCTATAATACCAATCTTAACTTGTGAGTGTGAAAGTTCAATATCTACTCCTAGGTGAACAATAACTTTCACTAGTAGTACTATGTAAGAAAATGGATTGAATGGACTTGCTTAATTGGCCATCCTTTGTTTTTTATGACTTATGCGCATCTAGAATACAAGGTCTTCAATTGAAAGCAGACGCGTTTAAAGCTTAGAAAATTTTTAGCTGAAACTTTTTTTGTATTTTTGTTGTTATTTTTACTATTATTAAAAACTTTTTTCTTCTATTTTCTTGGTATCGTTCAAATTCTTGTTATGGATATAAATTGTATCGAAAAATTATTCTCTGAAATGCTTGAAAAGCAAAAAATCGACATCTTAAACGAAACTAGAAAATTATTAAAAGAGCACGAAAAAATATTTGCTTCCATAACAGCTGCAAACATGAAAATTATTACTGAACGACTTGATAAGAATGATAAAGATAATATTGATAACTCAAATAAAATAATCGCCATTACAAACGACCTTGAATTAACAAATAAATCCGTGACGTTGTTAGTAACTGAATTCAGTGAAATGCAGAAATTCATTCAAGCAAACGATGATATTATCTCAGGTAAATTAGAACTACTGAAGAAAAAAACAAAAGAAATTAATAACAAGATAAAAGATAATAGTGAGATCACAAAAATAAAGAGTAAACTTAGAGAAATAGAAGACCGCTCAAGAAGAAATAACTTGAGAATTGACGGATTAAAAGAAAGTGAAAACGAAAATTGGAATGAGACTGAATTAAAAGTGCAAAAATTCTTCGAAGATTTACTTGGATTGAAAAATATAAAAATTGAACGGGCCCATAGGACTGGGATTAGAGACTCGAAAAAGATTAAAACAGTTGTTATTAAACTTCTAAATTATAAAGATAAAGTTGCTATTTTAAAAAACGTCCAAAAATTAAAAGGAAAAAAAATCTACGTTAATGAAGATTACTGCGCAGAAACAATATTAATAAGAAAAGATCTAAAAGAGCGAATGAAAAAGGAACGAGAGCTTGGCAAGTTTGCAATAATATCTTACGATAAACTAATCGTTCGAGAGTGGATTCGAAAGGAATAGTAATTATTATTTTTTTATTTTTATTTATATTTGTTATCTTAAATTTATATTTTTAAAATGGAAACTAATCGATTATTTAGGAATAATTTTGATAATAGCGCTTTGAATAATATTGACATAAATAATCTTGAACCTTTCCTAATAAACAAATATATACCGCAAAAAAATCAATCAGATATAGATATTAAATTTTATAATGATGAGGAGGGATTATTAAATATAAGTCCTTATTACTATAGTTCAGATATCTCATGTATTACTGCTGACATAAATTTAACTGCATTATCTATCCTACACCTTAATATAAGGAGCCTCCAAAAAAATTTTGAGAATTTTAAGCAATTTTTATTCAGTGTCAAAATTAACTTTCAAATTATATGTCTAACCGAAACATGGTGCCGCGATAATGAAATTGTAAACAATTATAATTTTCAACTTAATAATTATAAAGTTTTGCATCAAATTAGAGACTCTGAAAAAACAGGCGGAGGATTATGCATTTTTATCCACAACTCCTTAGATTTCAAACTACGCAAAAATTATTTTGCTGTTACGCATGATTTTGAATTGTTATCAATAGAAGTTGTAAACAAAACTTGAAAGAACGCAGTTGTACACGTCATATACAGACCGCCTTCCGGTAATAAAAAAGCATTTAACAAACAAATTAAAAGCTTAATTATAAGCGAAAAATTATGTGGCAAATGCGTTTACTTCGTAGGCGATCTGAATTTAGATTTACTTGAATACAACAAAAACAAAGATGTCAGAACTTTTTTCAATATTATGTTTCAAAATGGATTTATTCCTACTATAAATAAACCTACTCGAATTGCAAAAGATACTGCTACTTCAATTGATCAAATTATAATTAATAATTTCAAAAACATAAAAATTAAAACTGGAATATTTACTACAGACATCATTTTCCGGTTTTTATAACAGCACAAAAATCGTTAAATCAACCTTCTAAAAAAGTAAAAACTAAAAAACGAGTAATTAAGGACGCTTCTCTTGTGACATTTATTAGCCTTTTATCGACAACAAACTGGGAATCCGTTTTGAAAACAAAAAATGTTAATGAAGCTTATGATAAATTTTATCATATATTTGAATGTCACTACAATAAAGCATTCCCAATAACAACTAAATTTATTAAAACAAAAACTCTACAAAATCCCTGGATAACACCCGGAATCATAAAATCTTCGAAAAAAAAGCAACGATTGCACCAGAAGTTCATTAAAAAAAGAACTTTTAAAAATGAAACAAACTATAAAAGCTATAATCGCCTTTTTGTGACGATTGTAAAGCGCTCAAAAAAATTTTACTATAGTAGCCAATTGCTAAAATACAAAAATGATATACAAAAAACTTGGAACATAATAAAAGAGGTTATAGGTAAAAAAGATATGAGTATTAGTCGTTTACCAAAAAAACTAATTATAAATGACTGTGAAATTATTAACGACACAATAATTGCTAATTCGTTTAACCATGCATTTGTAAGCAGAGGTCCAAGTTTAGCATCAAAAATAAATAAAAGTAAAACTTGCTTCAAATCATACCTAAACTCTAATAATAATATAATGGACAATAATATGCTAACAGAAACAGAATTTCTAGATGCCATGTACTTACTTAAACCAAATAAAGGTAATGGAGTTGATGATGTAAGCAGTAATGTAGTAATTAAATCAATGCCTTATTTAAAAATTCCGCTTTTGCATATATTTACGCTCTCTTTAAACCAAGGAATCTTTCCCGATAAACTTAAAATTGCAAGGGTAATACCTATACTAAAATCAGGAGATGAGACTAGTTTCTCCAATTACAGGCCTATTTCCATACTATCATGCTTTTCAAAGTTATTAGAACACATTATGTATAAAAGATTGTATTACTTTTTAGATTTAAACAATATTCTCTATAGTAAGCAATTTGGGTTTAAAAAGAGCCACTCTACTGATCAGGCTATTGTTCATCTTGTTCATGATATTTTTAAATCATTTGATGAAAATAAATATACATTAGGTGTATTTATTGATCTCAGTAAGGCTTTTGACACTGTCGATCATTACATTTTATTAACAAAATTAGAAAACTATGGTATTAAACATATAAGTATTGCGTGGTTTAAAAGCTATTTGTCAAATAGAAAACAATACATTTCTTATAATGAAGGTAAAACAACCAATATGAACATAACATGTGGGGTTCCTCAGGGATCTATATTAGGGCCACTCCTATTTCTCATTTTTATTAATGATTTAAGCAAAGCGAGTACTGAACTAGATACAATTTTATTTGCAGATGATACAAATCTATTTTATGCACATAATGATATAAATATTCTGTTTAATTCAGTAAACAAAGAGCTATTAAATCTTACTGAATGGTTTAATGCAAACAAATTATCTCTAAATGTAACCAAAACAAAATATACTTTTTTCCATCGTTTTCATGACCGAGATAAAATTCCCTTAAAGCTTCCAAAACTTTGTATTGCCAATCAGGACATAAAAAGAGAAACCACTTTAAAATTTCTCGGCGTGCTTCTTGATGAAAATGTGACGTGGAGAGATCACATACAATATCTCGAAAATACAATCTCAAGGAACATAGGCCTGCTATGCAGAGCTAAGCCTTTTTTAAATCCAACTTGCTTAAAGCTTTTATATTTCTCGTTCATTCATTGCCATCTTAATTATGCAAATATTGCTTGGTGCAGTACAAATAAAAATAAAATAAAAAAACTATTTAATAAACAAAAGCATGCAATCAGAATCATTTCCAATGTGGGCCGTTATACACACTCCCAAGCATTATTTGTTAATTTAAATATAATGAATGTTTATCAATTAAATGTCTATCAAGTTCTTATATTTATGTTCAAAATTAATAAAAATATATCTCTTAAAATATTTTACCCATTATTCAAAATAAATCAGAATAAATATCTCACCAGATTTTCAAATAACAGTTATATTCAACCCAAAAGTTATTTTGCGGCGACCGAATTTTCAATTTCTAATAGAGGGCCGAAATTATGGAATAAAATATTAACTAATGAACTTAAAACAATTTCTATGCTAAATGAGTTTAAGAATAAATTAAAGCAAAAACTACAGATGATCGACGTAGCGCTCAGCTTTTTCTGAAGTTTTAATGAGGTTTGAAAAAAAAAAAATGTATATATATGTATATGTGTATATGTATGTGTGTGTGTATGTATGTGTGTATATATGTATATATATATATATGTGTATATATATGTGTGTATATATATATATATATATATATATATATATATATATATATATATATATATATGTGTATGTGTGTGTGTATGTATGTATATATATATATATGTATATATAATTATGGTTTATAAGAATTATTCACATATTTAAAGGTACATGCTGGTGTAAAAGGAAAGCTTCAGGATTATGCGTATTTACTTGCTTGCTTTTTAGTAATATAGTTTCTTTGTACAAATTCTTTTTTTTCTTTTTTTAATTTTTCTTAACCAGCACAAAAACAAAAAGTTAAAGTAGGACTTTAGGACCGATGATTTTTATTCTATTAAGTCTTTAGAAAAACGTTTTATATTATATAGTGTTGCGTTTTTTAATTTTTATTGTCTTATATTTACGGTATAGACTAAGGGGCTTGGTGATAAGACCAATTATGTCTTCTTCTTGCCCCTGCTATTTGTATTTATATTATGCTTTACGACTTTAATAAATTTATATGGCAAAAAAAAAAAAAAGAAAAAAAAAAAAAAAAAAAAAAAAAAAAAGAAAGCATACTATCTACAAGTCTTTTTAATAAGTCATTAGGTAAAGCATTCCAACTAGCAAGAAGAATTTGGAACAGTTCATCTTGATTTGTTGCCCAACGATCTTGCAATTTTCTATTCAATATAGACCAAAGATTTTCTACTGGATTTAAATCGGGAGACTGTGCTGGCCAAGATATAACTGGTATCAATTTCGATTACAGATATCTTTTATTCGACTGTGCTGTATGTTTGGGATTGTTATCTTGTTGAAAAATGTAGTCATTATTAGGGAAAAGTTTTTCTATACTTGGTCCAAGTTGATAAACTAAGATTTTGTGGTACAAATGCTGGTTCCCTCCACCCGGTAAAGCTTTCCAACATTTTGGTGCACTAAAACAACCCCAAACATTAATCTTTTTGTCATGTTTAATGGTTGCCTTGCATGTTTGGGGATTGAACTTTTCCCCTATTAATTTCCAGCAGTGAGACGAATATTATGAAATAACACAAAAGGAGACTCATTTCTCCAAATAACTTTAGCCCATTACTCACGTGTTCAATCTTTGTGCTCAATGCACCACTTAAATCTTTTTTGCAGTTGATTTCACAAACAAAAGGTTTTTTCATATGCTTTCCAGCAAAAAACTCCCCTGATGCTTTTATTAGACAAGATATTGTCTATTTTGAGATATTAGTAAGGTTCGATTCTAGTTTTATCTCAGAACATGTGATTTTACAATCTTTTTTGACGGGATTAAGAATACAGCGATCTTCATTTTTTGATGTTTTAGGCTTTCTCCCAGATCCAACAGACTTTTCAGCTGTACCAGTGTGTTTATATTTCTTCACCAACCTACTAATAGTTGAGTTTCCTCGTTAAAATATAAACATGCTCCAATGTATAATCGAAGGTAAAAAAATTATAATTGCGAGCCCTCAGGAAGTATTGGAGACCAATGTTGTGGCAACTTTAAAACAATCGTTCCAACATTGGAATTTAAAGGAACAAAGATTAATATTTAGAGCTCTGATAGATGAGAACATTCCAAGAACAATGCAAGATTAAATTTGTTGTTGTTGTTGTTGGTTTTTTTTTGTTTTTTATAATACTTTTACCTATGCTTTATGTAATTATTTGGTGTTTAAAAGAAATTTTATTACTAGCGATGATAAAATTTTTCCAAAATTTGAAATATAATTGACGTCAAGAAAATTTGATAATTATTGGACATTTGCAACAACTAATTTTTTAACAAATAAAAAGTTTGAGTAAAAAGTCAATATGCTACTTTGTTGCTACATTGTTGGTTTGGTTAATTTAAAGATAGATGACTGTTGGTTCAATCTATCATTCAGATAAATAAGCTGCTTATTGGAATAACATAACCATCTGATGGTACACACAATTTACTTTGTTGATCATGTAGCCCAAGCAAAACCAAGTCATATCAAGGCGTTTTGGAGTCAAACAATGTTAAAACTAAACTGTTTTTTCAGATCACAAGGTAATTTGAAACTAAGCTGGTTTGATGAATCAGTATACAGAGATATTATTTTGCTTTTAAGCTAAAATATTTTCTAAAACTAAAATATTTTCAAAATTTTACACTTTTTTTACTACGTGTACATATTCATTAATATTAACAAAAAATAAACATGTTCTTTGTAATGATATATTTAAAAATAGTAATCGATTAAGTTATTATATTTTTATTTAATAACTGACTGGTAAAGTAGAAGATTAAAATTCTCACAACTTCTAATACTATACTAGAGTGTGAAATGGATAAAGGAAAAATGTATACAATAAACTAAAATTTGAACATATAATAAAAAAAACTTTATAAAAAACAATAAAAAAAAAAATAAAAACAAAAACTTAGAAAATTATGTGTGACAAATAGCCTAATGAAATCATATAGAAAACAAAAACTTCATCTGAAATTTTTTGAATCTAAATAAGAAAATGACAAAAAATTGTATAAAAATTAAGACACCTTAAAACAAGCTAAAATTATGTACTGTTCTAGTCAGCTAGATAAACAAAAAAATAATATTAACAGATATTGGTCTGTTATAAATGAAAAAAGCTAGAAAAGAAACAAAAGAAGCTTTCTTGCTTCCCACAAAAAGTAATTAATAACAACCAAATTACAACAAGTGAAGCGAATATATATCAAGAATTCAACAAACATTTTTTTACTATAGAATTTGTTTTAATTGTGGAGTCAGGAGCTCTTAATATTGCGTGTGGATTTCTGCAGTAATTAATTTTAGGACCAGTAATTTTTTTATATATAAGGGTACGAATAAAGCTTTTCATAAAATACTGTCAATTATTTATGCTGACAATACAAATATATTTTATAACCATTCCAATGAAAACATATTGCTTGATATAATAAACACCGAACTCAGAAGCTTTAACAAAAGCTTTTAATGGTTTAAAGCAAGTTAATTATCTTTGAGTTGTGATAAAACAAGCTTTACTCTCTTCCATATAACAATCATTTTTGGATACTTTAAATAGCTAACTTCCAGTTAAGGAGCAAACCACAAATATTTATATGTTTATACTTATATCAAATAAGGATTGTAAGCAAAAATTTGCAATGATTGGAGCCTGGGAACAAAAAAGGTGTAAAATTTTAGCTACACCTATCCTAAATGTGAGAGCAACAAATTAATAAAATATTACTTACTTTTCTTAACTCATTTTATATTCATTAATAAATATTAAATTTTATAAGTTAATCACTAAGCGTTCAATTTAGGGGAGTTCAAACTTTATATGGTCATAATTTTGAACGCTAATAGCTTATTGTATGAAATTTATTAATGAATAAGGGAAGTTGGGGTACAGGGGATTGAGGGGCACAGTGAATATGAGGCATTTTCTCAAAGATTAGAATTTTGTTCATCTTGATAATGTAATCATTTTATGTGCTCATATATCAGCAAACTTTATTTATAGTTGTTACCACATAATTTTTGACTACCGGTTTTTAGTTGGTCATTTTTGTTTTTAGCTACCTAAATCAAATAAATGATAAGAAAATTTAATAAAGTAAATTTTCTTACCATTCTTATTTTTATTATGGAGATCATGGTTGAAATAATTTTAAAAGGTGAAGTTTTTTATTTAAATTATTGATATTTAAGCTTCCTTTAGTTATTTAGCCTTTTTTTTAGCAACACTCATGTCCCAAGAAATTAGACTTAAACTTAATTTGTTATGGTAGGGCACAGTGAATCGGGATACAGTGAATAGGTTGATTCACTAAGCTTATTAATGAGCTTAAAGATTAAATTCATGCATTTTTAACAAACAAACTACATGAAAATGAATTTGATAGTTTTAAGTTATAAATAAAAATGTTGCCCAAACTATAGTGTACTGTGTACACTATATTTAATCCCTCAACCTCATAGTTATTTGGCTATGCCCCTATTCACAACCATTAATTCACAGCTGAATTCATTTAGTGAATAACGTAACACAACTCGCTTTAAACCTTTCTGTGAGCCATGAGATAATAAATATATGGGTTTTAGCGATTTCTTATCATGAAGGACATATATTTAAAATATTTCGCTTTGAAAAAAAAAAACACTCTTTAACTTTTGCTCAAATTAAAAAATGAAGAAACCCAATCCACTGTGCCCCAACTTCCCCTTTAAATTTAGTTAGTGTTTAATTAAAAAATTTTTTCTCAACTTGCTACTCTCACGTTTGGAGTAGGCTAATTTGACTTAATTTAAAACATATAAATATTTTATGTTTGCTCTATGTCTGGTTGTTAGCTTTCTGAAGTTTAAAAAATTCTGCATCCGCCCTTGATAACACAATCAATTATTCTTCCGTTAAACTTGCTGAACTGATGATCAGTTGAAGACGCTATTTTTAATAGATTTTCTTAAGTTGCTTGGATAATAACAGGCATTTATTATTGTTTTCTTGGTTAAAGCGATTATTGAATTAAGATCTTTAATGATACAAGTGATTTCATTATTAGTGAAAATATTTTTGATCATAAGTATTTTTTGAAACCTCCTTTATACGACTTTGAACATTGAGTTTGAAGTTAATTTAATTGCGCAGAATTTAAAGTAACAAACTATTAAATGACATAAAAAAATAATTTTATTAACTTTGTAGCTAATGATAAATTTAAAACTTTATGTGCTTAAAAAAGTGAAAAATCAAGATAAAAAATTTAAATTTTTTTCATGAAGTTGTCGCCTCTAAAACTCAAACTTCCATTTCCATCCAGATTTCTTTTTCAAAAGCACCTTTAATTAAAAATTCTTGTGTATTTACTTTCAAACTAAAGTGTTTGCCATTTAAATTTTGTTTAGTTTTAAACTAAAGTATTCGCCATTTAAATTTTGATTTGTAACTAGATTTATCACAAGAGTTTTTTAAAAAACTTTTTCTTTTTATAGGATTATTTATATTAAGTTAGTCTTAATAAATAAAAGAAACTTTTTATTTAAATAAAACATTTAATAATGCAATTAAAAATTTATATATACAAAATTATATTGTTTTGAAGCATAAATATTAATAAGAATTGTTATATATTTATTTATAAAGTTATTGTTTCGAAGAAGTTGCGGAAATTGATTGAGCATAATTCATTATTTCCATATGAATTCTACGGTTGCTGTTCATTTCAGGTTTAAAATAAATTACTATTATTTTGGGTGTAAACAATACTGTCATTAAAATTAAGTTTATTGTTAGAATCAAAATTGAGACAGCAGTGGTTCTCGATTTTATATCAATGCTACCATAATAAAGAGGAAAGTAACACATTAAAAATAAGAATGATATTCCTGTACTGTATGTAATAGAAATTGTCTCGTTATAGTAAGAGGGAAGATTTCGAGCATAATAACTTTGAATAGAACAAATCAGCAACATACAACCGATATATATAACCTGAAGGTTTAATTGAGAATCTCCAGTACATTGAAATGTTATAGTTTTTTTTTCGTAGTTTAAATATGAGATAACAACTGGCGGCGATTTAACAAGTAAAATGGTTGCCAACAGAATTTGCACGATTAAAATGAAACTCATTATCATTACATCAATTGATGTGGTAAATAACTTTTCTTTCTTTGAAAAACGAATGATATTTTTAAAAATATAAATATACTTTCTTGTTTTGATGTAAGTAATTGATGTTGCAGTAATAAGGAGTAAGCTAATTATAAAACTTCGCCAATAACAAAACAGCTCATTGTTGGAGACGTATAGAAGTGGAACAAAAAGTGAAGTTAACAAATAACATATTATTTGAGTCAATGAAAAGACAAAGTTTGATGATTTTACAACAGGTGTATTTTTATTCAATATAAATGTTGCCGCTATAATTAAACCGATCAAGGTAGAAACAGTAGCTATTAGAATAATTATGATGCCTTCAATGCAGTGAAAAGTTAAATCCACAGCATATGTTAATGAGCAAGCTGTGTTATTTTTACTCGAAGTATAACCCAATGGACATTTTTCACATTTGTTTATTCCGTAATTATTTTTAAAATAGTTTACTTGACAAATGGTGCAAATTCGACTTTGCATTTTTTCCTCATTTGTTGCAATAAGTAAAAAATTTTGTTCAAAGGCTGGTGGGCATATGATATTACATTTAGTTAGTTGTTGTTTTTTCGTATTGATAGCAGCATAACCAAATTGACTTTTCATTCGATAAACACACCCATAATAGTTTGGGAAATTACTATTACGGTTGGGCACAATGCAAAAAGTGTAGTGCTCATTATTTAAATATAATTCTTTATAAAATTTAAATTCAGATTTTATAAAGAAACTGTATTTTGGTCCTCTGTAGCCTAACTTTATCAAATAGATAATGTCATGTGGCGATACATTCTCTAGAGAGTTCAATACTTGGGGATAAAAGTTAAACTCCGTATTCATTTTTGAATAATTGCTTAAATATTTTAAAACATCTTGCAAAAACTTTTCAGATATGGTATTCCCAATCACCCTACCAAATGTTACATTATTTTTTGTGC
This sequence comes from Hydra vulgaris, assembly GCF_038396675.1. NCBI lineage: Eukaryota > Metazoa > Cnidaria > Hydrozoa > Anthoathecata > Hydridae > Hydra > Hydra vulgaris. Next base: position 22,362,747 of record NC_088927.1, read on the forward strand.
ATATTTGAAAAAATCTCAAAAAGCCATCAGCTGAGTTAAAAATTACAAAAACGTTTTTAACATACGGACCTAACTTTTTTGCAATAGCATTCATATAAGATGTATTTACGTAATGAACAGTATATTCGACATAACAAAACTCAGAGCTGTTTACATATTGCCTCATAGATGATAATATGTCATACTTTTCTATTTGATTTACATCCGAAGTAATAATTACAAAAATATATTGTGTAATATTAAAGTTCGCAACTATTTCAATAAATGAATCTTTATGCGAATTATAGTAATATCCTACCGAGTTACTACCGTAAGTCATTTTATAATTGTTGCTATTACAATCGAAAAGCAATACGTTATTATACGGTACAATAATATTTGATATTATAGATGTCAACTCTTCATTAACATCAGTAAGTAATGCCAGTTGACTCGTAATAAACTTTGATTGAAATGATTGATCAAGAATCAAGTGTAACATTATTTTTATCAACGTCGTATAATTATACGATGTGAATATCATAAGTGTTTCATCTTCGTAGGTTTCATTTATAAAAAGATTACTAACATCCACATATTCACTTAAAATTGATTTTTCAATAGTATTTTGAAGCCAATTAGAATTGGAGTCTTTTATTATTATAATTTTTGAATGCTTATCCAAAATTGAAACTGAAGAAGGGAGAAAAATTATTCCATAAACAAATTCTATATAGAAATTTAATAACATGCTGATGCTTTTGAAAATTATTTTTAAAAGATTGAAATAAATTACATAAACTTTTTCTCTATTTTAATCATATTGCAACACGTAAACAATAATTTATACTAAAAATTAAAATAGACTTTGATCACACTTGTCATTCTGATAAAATAATTTATGGTAGCTGTCAAATTCTCATGAAAAAATATTCTATTTAATTAAATATAACTTACGTTTCGTTTTTATTTACATTTGATTTTTTAATGTAAATAACTACTGAAACAAATATTTGTTTGTAATACTGCAGGTGGGTTTACTTGCTCACTAGTGTGATTTAAAAATTTATTTTTTATATCTTTGTTAATGAATTTTTTTTGAGCAGTTTATTGAAGAAGCTATTTGTTTTTACAAAACTTTATCACATGACAAAAAAAGTCTTTGTTGTTGACAATAACTTGATTAACAAAAAAGTTTTTTTAAAGTAGACGTAACTAACAACTATTATCTGGCCTAAATCTTTAAATTCCATAACGACCAGTTGTTTACATTATGTTGTCCCAGATATTTTTTATTTTTGAAAACGTCTATTCGCACTATGGCAATCCACTTTATTGGGTCTCAGTAGCACAACCAAACACAAAAAATCTGATCTCTGAGACGTTGTTTTGCAAGCTTACATTGGCCAGCAAACTTACATTGACCCAACGTAAGTTTTAATATTGGCAAATTTTTTTCGTTGGGTCAACATTTAACCAATGTTTTTTTTCACGAAATATTTCAATTCTGCAAATCGGTTTTTTGCAAATATTGTGCTATATTGGGCCAACATTTGGCCAGTATCGGCTCAATATTTTGGTATAAAACTCTATTCTTATACCAGAGTTGTTAGTCCTTCGCCTTGGTCTTGTCTCAGGGCCTTGCAAAGTTGGCAGATATTAGACATATGGTGGACAAAATTATTTTGTCAACCATATGTCTAATATCAAAAAATCACTTTGTATTAAGATATATTTACTTTTATTATAAATTTTAGCTGGTTGCTAATTCTAAAAATTATTTAACAAACTTTATAAAACTTTAAAAACGCGGATTTGCAATTTGCTAATTTTAAATCCTATAACTTCTTGAAATCGTGGAACTGAATAACAAACTCTCCTGGTTAAATAAACTTAAAAAAAAAATTGATGCAACAAACTTTAAAAATAAAAATGCCCACTTACTTCAGAAAAAATGAAAATTTATCACATATAATAGATTTGAAATATAAAGATAAATAAATAGAAATATATAGAAAATATAAATGAATATATGGATTTGAAAATCTATTATTGATATTATTATATGTTCACAACGTTTTGAAAAAGTCTGTAGATTATTTATCATCTTTATATATAAAAATGTATTTTTTTTATTTTTAATCTATTAGCCGCACATTCTGGATAAATAATATTACAACGCTTTCATAATAGTAAAGTCTACTGAATTCTAAAGGTACTATGCAAATAATCAACAAGCACTCTTCATTCGTCACTATTTTCATTTAAACTTACCTGTTTGTAAGCATTATATCCTGTAGCACCATCAAAACCAGTCTTGCATCAAAATATCAGTTTAGTTAATTCCTTAGCATTGTGATAGCACAGTAGTTTGTATACCACATAGCTTTTAAGGAGTGTGTTTTAGAAGATCTTTTAGCGGTATTTGTACTTAAAAGTCATCTATTTGAATGTTTTTGGGATAGTATTTAGCTTTTAAAGATCCTATACCATTATATAAAGGATATATGTGGCAACCATTTTTTCAGCATCATTTCTTAGAAGCTGGTATGTTGATTTTGATATATCACTATTAATAATGAATAACAAAGCTTCATCAGATGAATATATCTAATCAGGTTTAACTTTAAATAATATTTTAAATATTTTTACTTTATATTTTTTTCGTAAAGCTTTACTGTTAAATAGTTTAAATATATAAACTAATTCCGTAAGCTTATAAAACTTTAAAAGTTACTGTTTACTATAGCTATGCATAAAAAATGAAAATTTCACACTTTTAAAAAAAAAAAAATCTTTTCATTACACATCAAACCACACCTGAAATTTGTGGTTTAAAAGATACTATTATACTCAAAACAATTTTCAAATTTTTTAATGAGACTATAACAAATATATTTTAATATATGGTTTTGAATAAAACAAACATTTTTTTTAAGTTTTGTCCACCACCTGTGCAGTGGTAGGATTTGGCCGGCTCCCACAGGTTCGGTTGATCCATTTCCTAAAAGTTCTGTAGTTCGTTGAACCGATGGTAAATGATATTTGTAGTCATATTTATCTGATTATTTTATAAAAGTAACTTAATATTCTTTGTGAAATAAAGCGTTTTTTCATTCCCGTTCATTCATTATTTGACATCCAATAGTTATTTGATTAAATTAAATTACTTTTGTTTGGTTTAGAAGGTTTTGTATTTATTATTGTATAAAAACATGCTAATTGTGGTTTCCAGTTTGTAGACAGTGAAAATTATTCATAACACTACAGTTATGTATTTGTTGATTTTGCTTTTCCGTGACTTATGCAAACGTCTTCTTTATTTTTACTTGGAAATTTAACCATTAAGTAATAAGCTATAGTATTTAATTTTGCAGCAACCCTCAAAATTAATAAAATGAAAAGACAACAGTGTGTCTTTCCCAAATGAATCAAATCCATTACAATCGCAACCAATTCAACTTCAAGAAAGAAGCACATCAATAATTGAGACAATAACTGCTAACAACTTTAAGACAGAAAATAATCTTCCTGAATGCTGGTCTGTGCAACAATACCTGAACTCTAAGGACAATTATTATGGATTGACAATTTCAAATAAGTTGCAAATATTGTGAACAATATGATTTTACAAGCGAAAAAAGTATTCACACTTTAAAAGAGTAAAGAAGTTTCAAATTGAGGTATCAGGGAAAAATAAAAAAATGCAACAAGCTTCTCTAAGGAAGAAAATAAAAGAGCATTTTTCATCAAAAAAATTTGTATAGAGAACTTAAAACATCTTATGCAGGATTCCATATCAAAAGCAGTAGATACGATGAATACAAAATATTTAACGACTACTAATGTATTTAATACAGTTTACAGCCTGACCAAAAGATATAAAACATTTTCAGATATAGAAGATAAGATTGAGTTAGAAATGAAAAATGGACCAGACATGGGAATAGAATAATATTCTCCTAAAAGTGCTGTTAAAATATTAGAATTCATTGCAAAGTATGTTAGAAAAAAAATGTTTAATAAAATAATTGCAAAAAAAAATTGATAATCTGTTTGATTACACAAGTCAACAAAAAAAATTTTTTTTTCTGGTGCCGAGCAAACAATTTGTTTTTTGTATAGCATTTCTCATTTTGATTTCAAATATGCAACTCTTTTTTTACCATAAGGTCAAGTTGTAAAGATATTTAGGTTCAAATCTTAAGTATTTAGGGTAAAGTCCCTAATATTGTCGAAAAAAAAGTTATTCAAAAGTATGTCAACCTGGGTCTCAAAAGAAGCGTATTTTCATAGAGATTTTAAAAATGTTATTCATTTGTAATAAAAATAAGTATTTTGTGTATTTTTGGTTAATAACATTCTGTTGACTTTTTTTTAAGAGTCTTTAGCATTTTTTCACATAATTTTTTTGTTAATAAATTTTAAGGAAAAATATTTATGTTTTCTAAAATCTCTATGAAAATACGCTTCTTTTGAGACCCAGGTTGACATACTTTTGAATAACTTTTTTTTCGACAATATTAGGGACTTTACCCTAAATACTTAAGATTTGAACCTAAATATCTTTACAACTTGACCTGATGGTAAAAAAAGAGTTACATAATTGAAATCAAAATGAGAAATGCTATACAAAACTCAAATTGTTTGCTCGGCACCAGAAAAAAATTTTTTTTTGATGACCTGTGTTATTGACGAAGCATCTACAATATCTTACAAACCAGTCATAATACTTTGTTTAAAAATTGAGGAATTAGTAGCACCACCAACAATTTTTTAAGAACTTGTTGAATTAGAAAAGCAAGGTGCAGAAACAATATGCTCTTCAGTAATGGAAAGTTTAAATAATGTTGGATTTACAAATAACTATTTAGAAAAAAAATTGTTTGGATTCTGCATCGATGGCGCAAATCTTATGCTTGGAAGAAAATTTGGAGTAAGGATGAGGATTGGAAAACAGTTTCCAAACATAAATATATGACACTATTTAAACCATCGCCTCCAGCTTGTCTTAGATAATTCTATAAATAAATAATTCTAAAAAATTCTAAAAATTCTAAATTCTAAAAAAGATAATTCTATAAATAAATCAGCTAAATCATTTTAAAATTTTCATTGACAAGATTTACATTATTTTTCATCAGTCTAATAAGAACCAAATTGAACTTTCCAAAATATCCGAAGAATTTTAGATTGATTTTATAAAGATTGGTAGAGTTTTTGGATCCAGATAAGCTGCCTGTAGTCTAAGATTGGTTCAAGCTGTTTTGCGCGCCAATCCAGCACTACGTAAGTAATTTTATGCAAATCAAAAGTTCTTGTGCATAACTACCTGTCTTGAAAATATATATTTTTTGAATGATTTGGCATTAATGGTTGATATTTTAAACAAAATTTCACTTCTTCCAAATGCATTACATGCAAGGAAATTAGATATATTAAATACTGAAAAGCTGGTGATAAGATCTATTAAGGCATTTTAAATGCTTGAAAAAGAAAAGGGTCCATATGAAAAAAATATTGACCCATTAATTGCTTCGGAGGCCTTCTAAAATATAACTTTTGTAGAAAATCATCGATTCATCGGCCTTCATCGAACAGTCGCAAACATTTACTGAGATTTTTAAGTATCATATTGATATAAATCGATATAGAGATTTCATGGAAAAAGTTTTGAAAAATTCCCAGAATTATGCAATTTCTGACAGTGCTCAAAAAGCTAAAAAAATTGTCGCAACAATTGCTGTAAGTTCTGCAGAAGCGGAAAGAGGCTTCTCAAAAAGGAACTTAATATGCTCAGATTAGAGAAATCATTTAACTGTGTCTATATATCGAATTTAATGGCTATTAATCTATTCGGTCTATTTTTGAAAAAGTGGGATCCCGTTACTGACGTGAAAAGGTGGCTCAGAATTAATCACTCGGCCGATGATACACGGATAAAAGCGAAGCAAATTGCAATAAAGGACGCCAATCAAGAAGCAATATAAAATCATCTTAATACTTATCATTTATGTTTAATCTTAATTTATGTTTAATCTTATCGTAACATATTTAATAATCCGCTTTTGTAATTCTTTTTGTAACTTTTTATCTATGTATGAAATGATACGCACTAAAAAAAAAAAAGGTAGAAATTTCTACCTTAGGGTAGGATATGTGATATACCCTTAGTAAGGTATAATTTTCTACCTTTTAAGGTAGAAAATTATATTAAAAACAATTATTTGTCATACAATTTTCTAACTTAAAGGTATAATTTTCTACCTTATAAGGTAGAAAATTATACCTTACTAAGGGTATATCACATTTCCTACCTTAACTAAAAATTTCTACCTTTACTTTTTAGTGTGTACTAGTTATGTTATTTAAAAAAGTTAATTACTTCTTTTGGCAGGGCACACAGAACCGGTTGTTAAAGTATATATATATATATATATATATATATATATATATATATATATATATATATATATATATATATATATATATATATATTGCATCATCGTTATCAATATTTTAATCTTCATTAGCATAGTTTAATAGTTTATTGATTTATTTTTATTGGCATAAAAAGCTGCTTCCTTGTGTTAACTAATTTTATTTAATCGTATATTATTGTCAGTGGAGTTTTTTAAGTGTAAGTGTAAATACTTTAATACGCTTTCATTATTAAAAATAAAGTGATGAATTATTTAAACGTCTTTTTATAAATATAGCAAATGCATTTTGACAGGCGAAAATGATTTGAAGGTCAAGAAATATCAAACGTTAGCATTTTCAAATAAAAATGATTTAACATTTTGCTAATCTTAAACTTATTGTATATGAACAATATTATTATATGTGAAATATGTACTCTAATGAACTTTTATTAAAATGAAAATTATTTATTAATTTATACCTCGTTGCTGAACTGACGGAGATTTTAGTTTAAAATAGTCTACAATCTTATTACTTACATTCCTTTTTGAGGTAGGTCAACATCGACTCAAATATATCTCCCGGCAATATGAAGTCACCCCCTTAAAGTTAAATTATTGGATTTGTTTAAGCATTGATCATTATTAAAAACAAAAATGTAAAAAATAAACAAAATGAACTAATGTAAAATTAAAATGAGCAATAGTGAAGCAACAGTTAAACGCTGGTTCGAAAACGGCTGCATGCATGTCTTTGAATACCCATCATCGGTGTTATGACCGGACCAACATCGGCAAACAAGCATGGACCATGCCAAGTGTTGCTCACTGTTTATTGCATGGTCCATGTGTGAAATGATTCTTTTTCACAAATAAAATACTTTTTTTAACCTTTTTTTTTTTTCGGGATGGGGGTGTTACTCAAATGAACAATACACATTTGACCCTATTATGGTACAATTTATTAAAAGAAAACGGCATTTTAGAAGTTACTTAGAAGACAAAAATTAAAAGTACTAGATGATGTAGTTTTCTCGTATTCAATACAACGAGAAAATAAAAATACTTTTTTCTTGTAAACAAAATAATTTCTCTTTACTAAATTAAACTCTTCTTTTTACATAAATAAAAACTCTTTGCAATATAAGTACAAATAATACATTTTCTCTTCCATAAATCATTTTTTTACACAAAAATGTACTTAAATAATCGGATCACTAAAATCATCTTAATCCACAAAAATTTACGTTAAAAATCAAGGGATAAAAAATTTTCTAAAAATATTTTTTATCCCTTGAAGAGTTACAGCAACTTAAAGTTTGTTAGCTTTTAACTAAAAAATGAGGGCGGAAAAGTGCCGGAAATAGCAAAATTATTAGTGGGTTAATTATTGAGATATGATTCATGGTTACATAAAACGTTAATATTAGAGTGTGTGAAATGATTCTTTTTCACAAATAAAATACTTTTTTCACCTTTTTTTTTCTTCGGGATGGGGGGGGGAGTTACTTGAATGAACAATACACATTTGACCCAATTATGGGACAGAAGACATGTGTCCGTTTACTATTACCCTTATAAGGAGCTTGCAGTAATTTAGAAAAGCTAAAATATTGTCATACAAATCTATAATTTGAAAATTATAGATTTGTATGACAATAAAAAAGAGCATTGACAACTATAGCTCTAGAAAAAAAAACATAGAACCGTATTTTTTTTTTTTTTCAACATTAAGGTTTAACAATAAAATATGTAGGCATAAACTGCCTGTCAACCTAGTTATATAATACACGACAATTACAGAGTTTGTATAACTAATAGAAAATAAAATGTGGATTATTCGTAGAGGAGCCATTAGTTTTTTAGATGATTGTCTAGAGGCAGCTTAAACGTTTTTAGAGATAATGGTGATACAATGTGATTAGGAAGAGAGTTCCATTTATTTATTATTTTTAGAGAAAAAAAAGTTCATACGTAAATTTAATCGTGAAGATTGTTTTTTTAGTTTATATACATGACCACGAGTAATAAATTGACTATCTATTTCAAAAGACTTCTATCACTATTGATATTTTTCACCATTTATAGACGTTGATTAGGTCTGCACGAAGTAGCCTGTATTTTACAGTTGTGATATTTAACACAAACAATCTTTGTTTATAAGGTAGATCATATAATCAATTGATTCGTTTCATAGCTCTTCTTAACACATTTCTATTTGCTGTTTGTCTTTGAGAAGTCCAGGGTTATAGATTGATCCACAGTATTCTAAGTGAGGGCGGACTAGAGATGAAAATAGTTTTTTGAAGGATAATAAATCTGGATATGATGTAAATGTTCTTTTTATTATTCCTATTATTTGTGTGGCTTTGTTGACTTGAATAGTTGTGTTGACTTGAATAGTTGTGTTGACTAGAATAGTTGTGTTGACTTGATTAGTTGTGTTGACTTGAATAGTTATGTTGACTTGATTAGTTGTATTGACTTGAATAGTTGTGTGTTTGTAGAAATTTATTGAGTTTAATAATAAGTATAATAAGCTATTGAGTTTTCCTACAATTTCTTTTGGTTCCAGAAAGTCGTATTTCCTTGATAATTCAACCATTATCTCGAGAGCTTCGTTTTGAGTCTTTGTTAATTTATTACTCAACTCATGTAACTCGTTTTTACAAGTAGGCCCGTCGTCTCCAAGTTGCTAAATGATTTGATGTTTAGTTCGCGTAAAAAGAATTATTTTGAACGGTTAACTGATCATCCATTTGGTTATTTAATTTTTGACTTTGTCTTTTTACCATTCTTCCGTGTTGAAGAAACTACCCTCTGCTACCAATTATGATCCAATGGCGATCACAAATAATACCGAATATGTATTATAACTTATATTTTTAAAATCTTAACCGTTTTCATATTAACTATATCAATTATATGATATACTTTTATATCTCTGAAAAACAACAACAACAAAACTCTATTTGTACAAAAATTTCGTTCAATAACAAAAAACATTTAACAAACACTATTGTTAAAATAGTCTTCATGTAATTGCTATTATCATTATTTTTTTTTTAGGTTATTTAGGTGCTCCCAGAAGTCCTTACAGTCTTATCACGGAGCACCGCGGAGAGCATTTAATTAGAAGTTCACGCCTCCTTCCTTACCCATGTCGCCTATTGGGCTAGAGCCGGCGTCGAACCTCGGACATCTGGGTTCTGAGCCAGAACTCTAACCACTTCGCCACGGCTGCGTAAATTATTTATTATTTAATAAATTATATTATTCAGTTCGTTAAAGTCATATTGGCGCTATTCACTGGTTATATTACTGGCTATCGTGGTATTGGATTGTTGTTGTTTTCACGCCGATTCGGTTTTCTTACGATCACCTAGCATTTACCTAATAAAGCGTATCCTAAAAAGCATGCTAATCAAAAAAAATGAAGTAAATCAAGAACAACATACAAGGTTTAAGACTTGCTTTTGATGAAAATTTATTATGGAGAATCTTTATTTATCTCTTTAAAATCTAAAAGAAAATCTTCAATCAGGCGTGATCTTGTTTCAATTATGAGCCAAGGCCCGTCATTATGGCATCGATTTAAAAACGGTAGTTTACATGATTTAAAAAGCATTTTATCTTTTAAAAGAAAAGTAAAATTGCATCATCTCAATTCCTGACATTATAAGACTGCTACAAATTATATATTTACACTTTCAAAGAACTTATATATATTAATTAATTAAAGAACTTATATATATTAATTAAAAATTATTTAACATGTTGTAACGGGTTTAACTTTGTTTAACCATCAATTACCTTAATAGCCATTTGAAATTGAATTGTTTATTTAAATTTAAATATAAATGTTTATAAACTGTTAAATACATTCTTTAATTACAATACTTTTTATATATCGTATTTTGAAGCACAAATGTTAATAAGAATTTTAAAATATTATGATTATATAAGTAAACTTTACTTATTAAGAAGTTTGCTATTAAGAAGCTGCAGAAATTGATTGAGCATAATTCATCATTTCAATATGAACTCTGCGCTTGCTGTTCAATTCAGGTTTAAAATAGATTACTATTATTTTGGGTGTAAACAACACTGTCATTAAAATAAAGTTTGTTGTTAGAATCAAAATTGAGACAGCAGTGGTTCTCGATTTGATATCGTTGTTACCATAGTAAATAGGAAAGTAACAAGTTAATAATAAAAAAGATATTCCTGTACTGTATGTAATAGAAAGCGTCTCATTATAGTAAGAGGGAAGATTTCGAGCATAAAAACTTTGAATAGAACAAATCAGCAACATACAACCGATATATATAACTTGAGAGTTTAACTGAGAATCTCCTGTACATTGATATATTATAGCTCTTTTATCGTAGTTTAAATACGAGATAACAACTGGCGGCGATTTAACAAGTAAAATGGTTGCCAACAAAATTTGCACGATCAAAATGAAACTCATTATCATAACATCAATTGATGTAGAAAATATTTTTTCTTTCTTGGAAAAGCGAATCATACTTTTAAAAATATAAATATATTTTCTCGTTTTAATGTAAGTAATTGATGTTGAAGTAATAAGCAGGAAACTGGTTATAAAACTTCGCCAATAACAAAACAGCTCATTGTTGGAGACGTATAAAAGTGGAACAAGAAGCGAAGTTAACAAATAACATATTATTTGAGTCAATGACAAAATAATATTTGATGATTTTACAACAGGTGTATTTCTATTTAATATAAATGTTACTGCTATAATTAAACCGATCATGGTAGAAAAAGCAGCTATTAAAGTAATTATGATACCTTCAATGCTGTGAAAACTTAAATCCACACCAAATGTTAATACGCACGCTGTTTTGTTTTTATTCGTGGCATAACCTAACGGACATTTTTCACATTTGTTTATTCCGTAACTTGTTTTAAAGAAATTTCCTTGGCAGCTGGTGCAAATATGGCTCTGTATTTTTTCCTCATTTGTTATCACAAGTAAAAGTTTTTGTTCAAAAGCAGGTGGGCATATCATATAACATTTGGTTAGTTGTTGCTTTTTTGTATCAATAGCTTCATAATCAAATTGACTTTTTATTCGGAAAACAAATTTTATATAGAAAGAAGTTTTACTACTACGGTAAGGGGAAAGCCAATGAAAGTATAGTTTATTATCTATATTCGTTTCTTGGTGAACTTTAAAGTATATCATTATATAGGATTCCGACTCCGTATTTTGATAGACAAAATTTATCAACTTGATAATGTCATACGAGGACACACTCTCTAAGGAATTTAAAGCTTGAGAATAAAAGTAAAGTTCTGTACCCAATTTTGACTTTATAAAAAAATATTTGTAAATATTCCAAATAAACTCATCAGATAAGGTATTCCCAATCACTCTTCCAAACGTTACATTATTTTCTGTGCATATCTGAAAAAATCTCAAAAAGCCATTTGCAGAATTAAAAATTACAAATACATCATTAACATACGGACCTAACTTTTTTGCAATAGCAGTCATATAAGATGTATTTGCATAATGAACAGTATATTCGATAAAACAAAACTCAGTACTGTTTACATATTGTTTCATAGATGATAAAATATCATAATTTTCTATTTCATTTACATCTGAAGTAATAATTACAAAAATATATTTTGTTATATTGAAGTTCGCAACAATTTCAATAAAGGAATCTTTATGCGATTTATAATAATATCCTACCGAGTTACTGCCGTAAGTCATTTTATAATTGTTGCTATTACAATCGAAAAGCAAAATGTTGTTATACGGTACAATAATGTTTGACATTATAGATGTCAATTCTTCATTAACATCAGTAAGTAATGCCAGTTGACTCGTAATAAACTTTGATTGAAACGATTGATCAAGAATCAAATGTAACATTATTTCTATTAACATCGTATAATTATACGATGTGAATACCATAAGTTTTTCACTCTCGTAGGTTTCATTTTGAAAAAGATTGCTAACATTCACAGAACTATCTAAACCTGTTTTTTTAATATTATTTTGAAACCACTTCGAACTTGAATCTTTTATTATTATAATTTTTGATTCCTTATCCGAAAATGAAACTGAAGAAGGGAGAAAAACTATTCCATAGACGAGTCTTATATAACAATTTAATAACATCATACATCTGATGAAGCTTTCAACTATTATTTTTTAAAGATTGAAATAAATTACTCAAGATTTTTTTTTTATTCTTATTTATATTGCAAGTTGTAACAAATATTTTAAACAGAAAAATAAAATTGATTTTTATAACAGTTTTTATTTTAATTAAATTATTCATGAGAATTATTATAATAATAATATAGACTGTGAAAATAACAAATGAGCACAATAACAGAAGATGTTGTGCAATAACAGCTATAAATGTTTTTATTATTGCACTGTTTACTTTTTAATGTATATAATTTTTATTTAGTGTTATTTTTTATTTAGTGTTATTAATTAATAATTTTTGCAATAATTTGATTTATCAAGTTTTATTTTTGAACTGATCAATTGTTATTGATTCTATTCTATATATCGGTTAACAACTCCAAGCAACTACAACTCACATGAAAAATTATTTAACTTGGCTCTTACAGTATTCCTTTATTTATTTTTGTTTTTGACCACAAAAAATGTAAGGTTTTAATTAAGCTTTATATATTGTATGTATTATAAAAAATATGTTGCTTTATATATTGTATGTATTATAAAAAGTATGTATTATAAAAAGTAAGGTTTTAATTAAGCTCTATATATTGAGTCGTTTATCCAACTAGTCTCCTCATAACCTTTTTGTATTTTATATTGAAAAACTAAATCTCCTTGTAAACGACGCTCTTATATTGTTGTTTCTTTCATTAACTGTAATCTTCTTTCATATGACATTTAATTTAAAGCTGGTGCTAGTTTTATTGCTCTTTTTTGTACTTTATATAAAGACGCCATGCGTGAATAGCAAACTCAAGATGTGATCTCAAGAAAAACTCAAGAAAATTCAATTGTAATCAAATAAAACTTAAATTGTATTTTCCTTTATCTATGCTTTTTCCAAGTAAACATTTGTTAAAAAAACAAATGTTTGTTTGTAATATTGCAGGTGCGTTCACTTGCTTCCAAGAGTGATTTTTTGAATTTTTTTTTTAGATAGTCTTTTTATTTCTCTATTGTTAAGTTTTTAATTCTATTTTTGAGGAACTTATTTATTTGTAAAAAGAAGACTTTTATCTCAAGTCAAAAAATATACACCCCGATATATACAACGGTATGTTGCCCGATATATACTACGGTATATAGCCCGATATATACAACGGTTTGTTGTGCTTTGATAAAAAAAAATAAAAAATAGTTATTTGTATTACTTAAAATAAATAGTTCAGTTGTTATAGTTCTCCAGTCAGCTTTTATATAAATTATAATTAATACTGATTTTTTACAACTACATCATATAAAGAAATATTAGCTTCAACATTAAAAAAAAAAAAATCTAAAACATAAATCTGAAAAGTTATTATACTTAATGAAACTTAATGGAACAAAAAAAAATTTTGTGCAATAGTTGTACTAATATACTGGTATACATTTAGAGGGCTGTCTATTATTTACGTCAAGAAAAATGGGGGTAGGAGGGGTCTGAATTTTTCTAGACTTTTTTGACATGGGGGAGGGGGGAGGTTAAAACACGTTGACGTCAACAATGTTACTTTTTTTAATACGTGTAAATACTTAAAAAAGGAAAACAAGGTAGCGTTCGCAGTCCTGTAATACAGGACTGCAAATTTTTTAGTATTTTAGTAAAGCTACCTATATTCTTACTTTTTAAAAATTACACTTTAAAAAGAATCAACATGATATGTTTACTTGTACCAAGCTAGCATGCATACGTTGACCAACGTTGGAAGCATTGGACAATTTTTATATTTAAGCGCCGACGTTGAGCCAACGCACTATGCGTCGCTCTAATGCAGTAGTCGGGAACCTGCGGCTCTTTTGTTGAAGAAATGTGGCTCTCATATAGATTTAAAATATTAAAAATTTTAATTTATTTTTATTTTTACTTTTGTATTTTCTAGAGAAAATTTTTACAAAAATGAATAAGAAAATTATTTATTCCCCCCTCCCCCATATATTTATGCACTATTATATTTTCTAGATTTTCATATATTTTTATGTACTAGTCTTTTATGAGTCTATTTTATCCAATTTTTTTTAAAAAAAAGGAGAAAACCAATCAATTTTGAAATTTTTTTGCACATATTTTGATGTACTATATGCCTATTTGCCAATTTTTTCAAAAATGAAAAAGAAACATATCGTTGATGCGATGGTGCTTCGAATGCAAAGTGCAAAAGCAAAAATATATTTGAACAATTGTTCGAGTTTATATTATATATAACAAACTTGTTTTAATTATAATTTATTTTGACTTTCAATTATTCAAATACATTTTGTAATTGTAATTTAATTTTAGCTTTTTTGATATATTAAGACTGGTAAGCTGATTATTATTTATTTTAGCTTTCCTGATGTAAGATTCAATGAATACTAATTCAGTTATATATATATATATATTTTTTTAACGCATTCAAATTGGTAGATCATAATGAGCGCCAAAAAAAGAAAAGTTGGGGATGAACACAGGAGATTTAATAAATTATGGAGTGAAAAATATGCAGTTATAGAAAGTAATCCTCTATGTTTAATATTTTCTGTGAAACTTCAGAATAATAAATCAAGCAATGTTAAACGAAATTTTGAAGGAAAACATAAAGAATTTGCCCAAAAATATCCCGAAAGTAAATGCAGAAAAAAAGCTATTAATGAATTGCAAAGAAAACAATTAATTCAACAAAATTGCTTTTCAAATTATATTCATTCCAGATCGACCACAACTGAAGCAAGCTCCGCATTATCATTGCAAATTGCAAAAGCTAGTAAACCATTTGCAGATGGTGAGTTTTTGAAGGATTGCATGTATACTGTTTCTGGAATTCTATATAATGACTTTAAAAACAAAGATTTAATACTATCAAAGATTAAAGATATACCACTCTCGGCTAGAACCGTAAAGGAACGAATTTTGAATATTGCAGAAGAGGTTTCAAACATGAAAACAGAAGATATTAATACGACAAAATTTTTGTCCCTGGCTATTGATGAATCTGTAGATGTCACTGATCTCAATGCTGCGTAGTGGTCAAATACTTAACAGCTTCCGGTGTTCGAGAGGAACTTCCTGAATTGTTGCCTGTGAAGGGACAAACGAAAGGGGAAGATATCGCAGAATCAGTTTTGAAATGTTTGGAAACAAAAAATATAAACATTGAGCGTATAGTATCCGTTGCAACTGATGGAACACCTGCTATGATTGCAAAAAACAAAGGCTTTATCAAACTATTTTCCGGTCATATTTCTCATGAAATTATTTCATTTCATTGTATCTTACATCAGGAAGCTTGGTTGCAAAATTTTTAGGAGCAATACCAAAGCTGAAAAATATAATGGAAGTCATTGTGCCCATAGTAAATTTCATCTGAGCAAAATCGTTAAATCACAGAATCTTTACAACATTGTTAGAAGAAATGAATTTTATACATAAAGAACTAGTTACATTCACAGCTGTACGTTGGTTGTCAAGAGGAAAAATTTTAAAACGATTTTCTGAATGCTTAAGTGAAATAACTAAACTTTTAGCTGTTAAAAATTATAATGAAGAACATTTCAAGCTATTAAAGAATTCAGAATGGCTGCAGAATTTTTACTTTTTGCTTGATATGACAGAACATTTTAATAAACTTAATCAGAAGATGCAAGGAAAAAGAAATATATCTACCCAGCTACTGAAAGAACTGATTACTTTTGAACAAAAGTTACAGTTATTTTTAGACAATATTTCAGGAGACCAATTTATATATTTTAATAATTTACGAAACTTCAGGATGAAAATAATTTAAGAAGCAGAAAAGGTTGATCGTAAACAATTTTTTGAGATAACAACTACAATTGTTCACCAATTTGCAAGCGGATTTTATGATTTCAGGAAATATCAGGAAACATTAAAGTTTGTAATGCCATTAAAATGCAATTTGACATTAATGGATTTAAATGCATTTCCTGAAATTAATATTGCAGACTTACACTTGTCGAGATTCAGAATAAAAGTATCTGGGCTGATAAATTTGAAGCAATGCTTGCATATATTGCCATCTATGAAGAAAACATGAAAGATACGCCACAGGATATCATATTCCAATGCTGGACTTCACTGCCATATACTTATATAAACTCCAAAAACTTGCTTTTGGTCTATTAACCATTTTTAGTTCAACGTATAATTGTGAACAATTTTTTTCATCGATGAATTTTATTAAAAATAAATGCCGAAGTAGGTTAACAGATGAAAGTACGCAGGCTCTACAACAGTTGCATTCAACGAAATATCAGCTAAATTTAACCAAATTATCAAAAAAAGTTCAAATCCAGAAATCATATTAAACTTCATTTCACCAATAATAATTGTTATTAACTATAGATTTTTCTTTATAATATAATATATGAATTTCATTTTATGATTTCAGGTTAATAAAAAAAAAATTTAAAATTTTGTATTTTTGTGGCTCTTCATTACTATTTTGAATTTTTTTCAGCCGTTATGGCTCTTAGGTTAAAAAAGGTTCCTGACCCATGCTTTAATACAAGCATTAATACAAGCTGAAGCATTCAATATTTTGAACTGATATTTTAAAGGCATCGAATTTTCGTTTTATATTTCTACATTTAAAAGAAAAATATCCAGTTTTTTATAAAAAAACAGTTTACTGTATTTTTTCCGGTTCATCTGGTCTAATTCCTGACTAATCCGGAAAATTACATTAGTTTGGATATTTTTATTAAAAAAATAGTAGGCGCCAATTTTTTATAGAATTTTACAAACTATATCATTACCGCAGTTTAATAACAAACAAGATATTTGAATATAAACTTATTAAAATTATATACAAATCTGCTAAGATCTGATTCTTCGCTTTTTGCTTTCTTACAAAGTCTCTCAATGTTCTAATAGATGTTTTTAATAACTTTTGGGTGTGAAAATGGTTTTTTTTAAATACAACGCAGAATAGCTTATCAGAAGGTACGCGGAAATTGCCATTTTATGGAACCGATTTTTGTGCTAAAA
This sequence comes from Hydra vulgaris, assembly GCF_038396675.1. NCBI lineage: Eukaryota > Metazoa > Cnidaria > Hydrozoa > Anthoathecata > Hydridae > Hydra > Hydra vulgaris. The sequence goes on from NC_088927.1 coordinate 22,380,352, forward strand.
TTCTGTGTCACGTTTTTTAAAGTCTGCATTTAGTCAGTGAGGATGAAGCGTGTTTTCTTGTGTTTCTTTTTAGAATTATGTGTTAACATAGATTTTTTTTTAAAAACTAGAATAAATAAACTTTATTATGATGTGTCTTTTGATTAAAGTTTTTAATTTTTTATGTGGATTTATTGGCTTTCAAAACTTAGTTGTACTTCTTGCACTTAGTACATATTGAAGATATGCTCTTTTTTTTTTCTAACATATTCTTTATTTTAGGTTTACACCTTTTTCTATGCAAGAGCCAAATTTCATTGATTTAATTTTTTCAGCACTAACCCTATTTTTTGCAACACTTTTGGTACCTAAATTTCATTTTTCCGTCTTGAATTATGCGGAAGGAGGGGGGTGGGGCGAAACGCAAAAAAAATGTGTTTGGATAAATATAACATTTTAAGACAAATTGATTATATTTAGTCAAACAAATTTTGATATAAAATGAATGAAAAGTTTGCACGTTAGAGGAAAGGTAATATCAGCTAGTTAGTTTGTCTATTACTTTAATTTTTATTAAGTGATCTATAAATAAAGTCATTAAAGTTTTTTAAGTCTTTATATTAATTTGTTTCTTTAGATGCAAAAATGCTTCAAAAGATAAGTTAGTATTTTTATGTTTAGCTATTTTTTTAGTGTTTCAGCACTTTGATATATTTACTTAATGTGTCTTTTATTTCTGTTTCTTACAGACAATAGTTTTTTTTAACTGTTTCATATTGTTGCGAACAAGGTTGTTTGTTTTATTTTTATTAGTATTGGTGTTTTTATATAGATCAAATAGAAAAAACATTGATTAAGGAAAATTTACTTTTAATTATACCACTTATTAATTTGATAAAAAACAACATAGCGAAGTGTTGGAATAAATAACGTTGTCATCTTTTTGATTTTTCGACAATTTAAAAATTTTTTACGTTGACTGCATGGTGTGTAAATGCTTATATAAATAGTTACAATATTTTAGCTTTACTTGTAATTTTTTATTTTATTTAAATCATTTTTAAATAATGTCGTGGAACTCAGTAAGTGATATAAGTTATAATGACTTTACTTAGTTATAATATTTAGATATTTGCTTGTTTTTTTGAAACTTTTAACAAATTATTAAGATAAAAACTTTAATAATATATAAATTTAATTCATTATTAAAAAAATATTCTCTGCCTTTTTTCTCTTTTTAATATGTAATGAACTCGATATCCAGCATTGGCAAGACTGTTAATTATACTTTTTATATTGGATAATTAGTTATATAGATTTAGAAACTATCAAAACTATATTTTGTTTTTTAACCTTTAGTTGTGCCTTCCACTACTACCACTGGTAAGTTTGTAAGTAATAACTTTTATAAATTTATGCATTACTTCTTTTTTGTTGTAATATTTAGTGACCTCAACATCTAGTTATGGTAAGAGTATATATTTTGATATTTTGGTTTAATGATCTCATAAGTTTAAATATCGTGGACCATTTTTTTTTAGTTGTGCCTCTTCCTGCTACCACTGATAAGTTAGTAAGTTCTTGTGTTTTGATTTAATGATAAGTTTTATAGGAATTAAATTTTTTTTTTTTTTGTAATCTTTAGTTGTATCTAGCCCTGCTAACACTGGTAAAGTTACATATTGTAACTTTAAAAAATGTTCACAAACTTATTTTGGCATAAATCAAATATTTCAGCAAGTTTCAGCTTGGTGCTAATATTGTAGCGGAAGAGTTGATAGCTTATAATCTCTGTTTGAATATGTGATCAAGTATCATAATATTACTTGTGTGATTTAAATATTACTTATATATTTAAACGTTTTTATAAATAAAGTTTAGTTACAACAATGCATAAAAGTATTAAAGCATTCAAAAAATTAATATACAAAAAATAAAGCGCAAAAAAATAGAGTAAAATAAAAATAATTTATTTACTTGATCATCTCTTGATTGATCCCATACATTATGTGGTGGAACATGCCCTGTCCATATAATGTAATCAACCTTCAAACAAAAAAGTGGTGTGACTTGCAAAATAAGTTTAGCAAGTTTTGTGTTTTAAAAAATCTGCATGTGGTGTGTCTTGCAAAATTGGTACCTTAAGTGATGTGACTTGCAATTTTTTTGATAGATGGCTCTGGCTTACTTTCTTGTTGTGTCTATTGTTGACAATGATTATTATTTCGTTTCATTGATGGAATTGCAAATTTTAATCATTCACTAAAAGCCAGGACTAAGTCATTAAAACTTTGTTTGTTATAATATTTTTATTTGAAATTTTTTTTCAGGTTCGAGGGAGTTTAAATGCCCTTTACTCTTGGAGGGATATATATGATGGCCTTTACTCTTGCTCACCAAGAAAAAAGGGCATTATATATATATTTTATTATATATTTGGTAAATTTTATTATATATTTGGTAATTTTATTATATATTTGGTAAATTTTATTATATATTTGGTAAATTTTCTCTCTTCGTAAATAATCACATTTAAAATATTTTGTATGTTTGTTTGTATAAAAATTACCAATTTCACAAAAAAGATGCGCTTCTATAGAAAAAATATGCCTTTTGGGTTGGTAAAGATGGTGGTTTGGCACCCCCTCTACCCCTCTGGATACGCCCGATGGGTAGACACTGTCAAATATTTTTAGCCCACTGTTATTATTATTATTAATGCCTAAAACCTGGTATCTTTTGATACCAGGTTTTAGGCATTTGGATAAGAATTGACAAAGTTATAACAATTTTAGAGAAGAAAAACTATATTTTGACCACAGTTTCTATTATTTTTGTTTGTGAAAAATTTGATTGAGATTTCACATGAATAATAAATAAAACACAAATAACTTATTTACATAAAAATTTAAAATTTAAATTTAAACAACGTCATTAAAAATCATTGCAATATTCAGTTAAGCACTAATTTGGACGTCTTCCATGTTTAAAACTGTTGCGTGATGCGTGGTCGTATGTTGTACAGCACGTGTACAATCACCTCCCTTTATTTTATTTTTTACCGCAGTAACAATTCTTTCTAAATACTGCATTCGTTCTTCCATAATCCCAGCACCGAATATAGATGGAATGCGAATAAGATTTTTAACGTTTATTTTTATTTTGAACCACATAGCTTCCACTGGGTTTATTATTTGGCTGTAGGGTTCTAATCGTAACAACTGAACCGGTGAATTTTTAAACACCCTTTCCAAAAGAGCGTGACATGGAGTAGTATCTGTTACGACGACCAAATCCTCTCAACGATTCCCGGATGAAACCCACTGGTTAAACAAAGCCAACATCCACTCGTTACAAGAATCTGCTTTAATTGATCCTCTGCGAGTTTCCATCATAACAACATTTATTGTTGATATAGCTGCAATCAAATGTATGTTTGCATCTTTTAAAGAAGATATTTTCATTATTGCTCTTTTCCCCTGTTTGGCACGTCATTGCGTTTTTTTATAAAAAGATTAAAATTTGTTTCATCCAACCAAACTATCTGATGACCATTTGTGATGTGTTCGTTGGTGTTTCTAACATATTCAGCTCTTTTTTTTCCCTCTCATTACTATTCATTGTAGTAAGCTTTTTGTGCACTTTTTTAAAAGAAAATAGTCTGCTTTCGAGGTAATTGGCAATTGTGGTTGTGCTGACGCTAATATTAAAATGTCTTAATATCCTTGTTTTAATGACCAGCTTGATCATCTGTTAATTTTTTTGGTTTAAAACCACCTTTTCCAATAAAATTTAAATTTCCGCTGCGGACCCAATTGTATGCTGTCTTATATTTGACACCTAAAGTTTGTGCCAGAGTCACCCAATCGTCGTTTCGCTCAACACATTCAATTACTTTTCTTCTATCGTTCGATCAAGATAAAACATAATGTTTTCTTTCAACTTGTTCAGTTGTATGTATTTCATGTCTACAAATTGGACAAAGTGGTTCTGGTTGTTCCAGAAGTGGTTGTAAACAAATTTGGTGAAATAAATGCTTGCACGGATGCAATTTAATAACAGACTTTCTACTCGTAATGTATTGGCAAATAACTTAACTATCTTTCAATTCCATTACTTTGTTACTGTATTGCTGGTGAATACAAATGCTAAATTTGATATTATTAACTTATTAAAATGCTTGTCCAAGAAGATCTTTTATAATGACCTTTAAGCTTACATTGAATTCGCAATTACAAATAATGTATTCTTATTTACATATCACGATTTCCTAATTACAACTTTTGTTTTTCAAATTACATATTGCGATTTTTTATTTACATGTTGGGTTTCTCAATTACATTTTAAAATTTCTTAATTACATGTTGTGTTTCTTAATTACATATTGCGACTTCTAAATTACATGTTGTATTTCTCAATTACATCTTACTTTTCTTAATTACAACTTTCACGTTCTCAATTACATCTTACTTTTCTTAATTACAACTTTCACGTTCTCAATTACATCTTGAAAAGGTGTATTAACAATAGCATAAAATTCAAAAAAATACTCAATAGAGGTACAAATCAAGTGTCACAAACAAATAATTAGCTGAATACCTAGTGTTTTCTGCCAAGAAACCTACACGTGCATGACTAACTCGTGCAGTTTTGCTTTCCTTATTTCTAGCTTCAATACCACTCTTAGACAAAGAACCTGATTGGAGGAAATCAGGCTAAAATACCTAATAAAAGAAGCACCACGAGTTATCATTATATGTACAGATTGTGACACTCTAAAAACGACGTTTAGATTTTAAACACTAAATAAACGCAAACGTTGTAATTGTGTTTAATTTTCACCTTTTTTCTTAATTTGTGTGTTTATTTTCTTAACGCGTATAGATTTTAAACATAAATTAAAAAAAAAAAAATTTTTAACCAAATTTGTGTTTAGAAACTAAACATGTTTAGAAATAATTAGTTTATGCAAAATATTTTTGTAACAGATAATTGGCCATCCATATATTACGTACCCAGTAATTTGCTTACGACTGGGTTGTTTATTTATTTTTTTTTAGGGGTGGGGGGGGGCAACAAATGCTTGTATGCAAATGCAAAAAATTGAGATGGCAGTACTCGTTCACTTGCCCATAAATAAAAGGTAAACGCCGTTTACGTTCATGGCCTGTTAATGTTATAAAGGTTGAACTGCGCAAAAAAGAAAAAGCAATCACGTTTGTGAAAAATTTAATCTTTTAAAGTTTAACGTTTTGTATCACCAATTCATAAAATCCGTTCAAATACAATGAACGGATTTTATGAATTTCAAATACACCGTAAGGATGCAATAACCAATGTTCAAATAAAACCAAACTCTAATATCAATCCAAGCATAATTACTGGTGTCTTCAAAGGGTTTCTTTGTATAGCAAAAAAAATATGCTCCCAAAAAAACATCTTTTACAAGAAATTGATTTCCTCATAGATACATTTTTAGAAAACGGCTATAACAAAAGTAATCTTATCAAAATAACCAAAAACTATTTAAACTGCGTTTCAAAAAATACTACATCTAAACAATTAAATAAGCAGTTTGTTAAACTACCTTGGATACCTATTATTGGCCCTAAACTCCGAAGAGAGCTTAAAAACAAAACATCAGAGTTATATTCACTTCACCTCCCAATTTAAATAACATACTATGCAACAACAAAACAAACTAACACCGAACTCGAATCCGGGTGTTTACGAGCTTAAATGCTCATGCGGAAGTATATATATTGGTGAAATCAAAAAGAAAATCATTTCAAGAAGTGCGGAACACCAAAGAGCCTGTAAAAATCAAAAATGGTCGAGTTCAGGAGCCACGGAACATTTTAGAACATCCCGTGGTACTTTTGATTGGCTGAATCCTAAAACCTTGGCAGTCATTCTAGAATACAGGATAAGAAAAGTTAGAGAATCCCTGGAGAAAAATAAAGCAAGAAATCGATAGGAGGTAGGTATTGGGCAAACTGTTCTAAATAGAGATAACGGGGATAGTGTGAAAACAAAAACTTGGGAACAAATTTTGACAAAAAATTAACTGACGTCACTATCATATTATTTGATCGGTTTTTATATTTATGCTTTTTAATGCCTTCTTTTTTAAACGGTTGGTTTTATGTTGTTTTGTAACGTTTTTTTCATTACCTGATGACGCTGACCACAATAGGTCAACGAAATATTGTAAATATGTTATTATATCTAAAATATATTTAAAAAAAAAATTGTTATACGCTGCCTTTTTTATTAAAAATCAATTTTTATATATATATATATATATATATATATATATATATATATATATATATATATATATATATATATATATATATATATATACATATATATACATATACATATACATATAATTATTTTTAAATATAAAACCATGTTTTTATTCTTGACATGTTTCGTAAAATTTATTTACATTTTCAAAAGATTATTTTACAATAAAACTCTGAAATAAATATTAAAAAATAGAAGTCTTTACAGAGAAATATTAACGGACAAAAGTTATACATAATAAACTTTAATTAAAATGAAACATCTGGTATAGTATGTAAACTTATCCTCTTTCTTATAATAATTTACAATATTTCTAGGGGTTATATATACCCTCGTTATTCAAGTAATATAAAAAACCGTTAAAAAAACAAACAAATAATAAAACTTCAATGCAATGTGTTCTTGCGTCTTAAAAAAGAAAAATAAGGTTTCCAAAACGACGATGTGACGTAATCACCGTGGTCTTTATTCAAACCGCCTTCACCCGGAGAACACTGGTGAAACTGTATTTCCAAGGACTCTCTCACTTTTCTTTTAAAATAGTCTTCCTCTATTTTAACAGAGTTGTTATTATTCCAGCCAAAGGCACCATGGCAATTTCTGGAATGCCCCGCTACGGCCGAATTTTTCCATTTTCCCTCAAAAGTATGTTTTTGATGTTGGCAAATGCGAGTTGAAACCTTGAGTTTTGTTTCACCTACATAGAGCTTTCCACACGAACACTCCAGTTTGTAGACTCCTGGGTAAGAGTTGTTGGGAAGTCGAGGCTTGTTTTTTTGAGTTATTAATTGTTGAAGGTTTTTAGGTGATTTAAAAACTGGAGTATAGCCTACACTTTTAAATATCTGTTTTAATTGATTACTTAATTTTGGTACCCATGGTAGAAAAATATAATTTGGTTCTAGTTTATTGATGTTATTGTTGTTGTTTTGTTGATTATTTTGCTTATTGTTTTTTATTTTTTTGACAATGTTTTGAAGTATTTTTTTGTTATAACCATTTTCTGTAAACATTTCTGTTAGAAACTTTAGTTCATGATTTATGTGTTCTTTACTGCATAATGCAAAAGCTCTTTGGATAAAACCTTTAAATACACCATAAATTATTTTTGGATCGTGACAAGAATGCGGCTTTATTTGCACATTAGTAATTGCATCTTTGCGATAGATATTAAAAAGATATGTTATAACCCCTAGAAATATTGTAAATTATTGTAAGAAAGAGGATAAGTTTACATACTATACCAGATGTTTCATTTTAATTAAATTTTATAAAGCTTATCTAAGATGTTAACTTTTAAAAAATACATATTAAACCGATACATTTATAACAAAATAACTCGGTAAATTACCAATCAAAATAATCAAATATCAAAAAAATAAACTAACAGTAAAATTAAATAGATAAGTTGATACATGGCCTTCATTATAGAAGGCCTCGACACCGTGCGCGATTTTTTTTGACTGAAGGCCGATTTAAAAAAAATATGGCGGTTTAGTAAAATTGAAAAATGTTGTATAGCTTTGCTAAGACGAAATATATAATTAGTAAACATTCTACTTGCATTTTTTTGATGCCTTATTATAAAATTAGATTTTTGACGTTAAATTAACAACTTTTTTATAAGCTTAAATTGTTTATTAAAATGAATAAAAACCTTTTTAAATCAAAATTTTATATATATAATATATAAGAAATAATAAGTAATGAGAAAAATACACCAATAAAAAACCAAATTATTTTTTTACTAAACATGAAAAAATTTTTTTACATAAGCTTGATTTCTTTTAGTTTGGTTTCTTTATTACTTTTGGGAGTGTGAAGTAATGCAAAGTTCTTTAAAAAAATGTTTGCTAATGTTTGGCATTGTTTCTTTGCAATAGAAAAACTGTACAACTCTGCAATAAATGCAAACTGGTGGATAAGAAATGTTCGGCAAACTCTTTTATCTAATAAAGAAAAAAATATGTAGCAAAATAAGGACCACTGAGATAGAGTATCTGATAGAATAGTTAATCCTCCTCTATTTAAAGTATTCAAAAAAGTTCCATATTTTTCATAATATGTAGTTGCATCTTCATCATTTTCTTCAGTAGAACACTTTTGAACATAACCAGCAATATAGACAATAGCATATAAAATGTCTATATTTATATATATATATATATATATATATATATATATATATATATATATATATATATATATATATATATATATAACGCTATTTGATCGCAAAGCAGACAGTATTAAAAAGTTGACCTAAAGCAGACACTTGAAATCTTGGTTCTAAAAACAAAATATTAATAAAGTTTCTAGTAAAAACATATTATTTTTGCTTTAGAAAACAAATTCCGTTATTAAACTTACTTAAAATACAAAAAAAGTAAATAAAAAATTTAATGTCTGCTTTACGTAATATGAAGGATAATTTTCATACTATAGGTCTGCTTTACGTAAAATTTTACGCTATCTTAACGTAAAACGTACTTTTATTCAGTGAAGCGTTTTCTTATATTTTAGATCTCATTAATGGTATCTCGCTCGTGATTTTAATGCATTTGTAAAATTGTTTAATCAAATCACGAAGTTTTAAAGCTGCATATAAATAAATAGTTAAAAATAAGTCACTAATTTTTCCTTTACAGTTCGTGCAAAAATTTATTTAAAAGTTTTGTAACTATTATGTAAATGCTACAAATTAAAAAGGTTTTATTTCTATATTTTATTAATATTCGAATTTACAAAAGCCATTTAAAACAAAGATTCTTTTAAATAGTTTGATATTTAATAACATAAAATATAGCTACTAACTAATTAAAAATAATCACCGTCCTAGGGAGTTTTAAATTTAATCATGTAATATTTCAATATAATTAGGTCAGACCGTCATCAGACATAATACAAGTATTAAAAAGAAGATTTTGTAATTAAGATATGTACCCGTAAGAACTCGTTCCTATTTTAATGAGAAATCGTTCCTGTTTCTAGAAAATAGTTCCTGATGAAATAGTTCCAGTTTTTGAGAAAACGGTCCGATTTTTCAAGTGGATAATTAGTAGAGCCCTAATAGGAACGACTTTATTTTGGTACCAATATATATTTCGGTACTATTGTGTATATTTTGGTATATTGTGGTATATTTCAAATTTTACGCAAACAGCTAAGCCGGTTTAGCTATTTGTTTACAACTTACGTTAATAAATAGCAAAGCTTGAAAATATGATATTTAATTTCAAAACATCATAAGTGTAGTTTTTATGTACTGGAACTATTTTAAAACGAATGTCTATTAATAACTTTATTTTATATTGATCAATATTTATTTGGAAAAGTTAAATTTTAATTTATTCAAAATGAAAATGTAGGTTTATTTAATAGAGAATTTCCAACATGCAAAACTGTCGAGAATGATGTTGTTAGTTCTTTGAAATAATTATAACGTTTTTATGATCATAAAAGTTTCATATGATACTTGTAAAGGAAAAACACTAGTTTGCATATCAATAAAATACAGGGGCGGACTGGGGCCTTGACGAGGCAAGGGAAAAATTTGAATAAGAAGGGCATAATTTAGAAGATAGGGCTCGTCGGGAGAAGCAATTGTTGTCAACTATCTTGCAGGACAAGGCGAGGGCTAAGAATTTCCCGTTTCTCTCAAGTGTTCAGCCGGCTTATGATTAAAAAAATGATGTTTTAATGAACATTTGGAAACTCAAACCAATCGCTTAGTATCATAAACTTAATATATTTATAAAACAATAAAAAAAATTGTTACAAATGATTTAACTTTTTATTTGAACTCTTAATGCTTTATTCAAGTTTTATTACATCAATAAAGGAAGGAGGCGTGAACTTCCATCCAGATGCTCTTTCGCGGTGCTGTGTGATAAGTCCGCAAGGAATTCTTGGGGAACACAAAATAAACAAATAAAAAAACAAAAAGAAAAGAGGCGTGTACTTCTTATTAAATGCTCAATTGCGGTGCTCTAAGTTGATATAGGTGACAGCAAATCCTGGAAGGACTTCTTAAAACAAACAAAAAAAATTTATACTACATATGCGCTGGTTTTTATATAAATTTAGATAATTTTAAGTAAAAATTTCACGATCATTGGAAACACAATTTAACAACCTTCCTTATTTCTTCAAAATTTGAAAGAACAATGCCATGATTTATCTACGTCAATTCCGTTCTGTTGGTAATAATTCTTTAATTAACCAGAATAAATTCGATGGAATAGACACATTTAAATTTAAATTAAGAGGGGTTAGGGGTAACAAAAAATGACTAAAGTTCATCACCAAATTAAAAAAAAAAAATTAAAAAAAAAGATATTTAAATCTTATTTAAGAAAAAATTTTATTTTAGCTTTTTGAGTTTCAAAAGTTTTTCTTTTGTTTTATATTTCATGTGATATTTATATTGTGATAAAAGTTTAAAACTTTTTAGTTAGGTACATAAACTAATGTGTTTTCATTTGATGCATGCATGCATTACTGCTGAAATATAAAAAATTATATTAAACTATCTGCTAGCCTACCAGTGAGCTTGCAATGAGCTAGTTATAGCATCAAGTTTAGTGTAATTAGAACTCTTTTAGTATAACTGGTTTATTTGAAAATAGCGTGACGTCACGTTAACTTAACTAAGCCAACAACGGTAAATATGCAATTATCAAATTAGAAAAAACATCGTGGAGTGTAGGTAGAGCACGATATTTTCGGACAGTGGGGCATTGCGGCACAGTTATACATGAAGCTTTATATCTCAGCTGATAATTTCTTTTTTTACAATTTGTTTAAAAAGATTTAAAAATTTTTTGATAAAAAATTTTAAACTTTTTTTTTCATTATGAAAATGAACAAAAAGTTATTACGAACTTTTCTTTAAATACCAAAATGCCTTTAAAGTAAACGCATTAGCGAGTTCGCGAAAAACTAAATTTTTGTATTTTCTTATACGATACAGTGACAAAAAGTATCTTGTACAAATGGTAATTTGTTTTACAAATAAAAAGTGAAAGTTTCTTTAACATTATATTTTTTTATCCTCTTTTAGAATCTGGTTTTAAAAATGTATCTAGTATTGAACTTTTTGAATACAATTATTTATATTTAAGTGATTTTTGTGCGTCTGCTGTTAAAAAATAACTGTTATATTTTAAATATCATAATATAAGATATTTTAAATACTATAATATAAAATACTGTTATAAAAATATATTTTGGAATTGAGTAGCGCAACAATTGTTTCTTGACTTTCTTATTTCATATTTTATTGCTGCGCTGTATCGGTTTAGAATATTATTTGATGTATTAGGATTTATTATTTTTGGTAATGAATAACTCCATTATTTTTAATTTTCATTCTCTATAGCTTTAAAGCATAAACCAGCTTTTGTTTATGATCATCTACAATGTTTATGAACATCTACTTTGTTTATTGATACAATATTTTTGTTTAAAAAAAAAAGAAAAAATACTAATTGTGTATATTCGTCGTTCTTTTAACAATTGGTTGAACTCGTGCAGGCAATCGGAAGCTTTCGATAACTATTTAAAAAATAAATTTTCCTTGTATAATATACCTTGTTTAATCTCTTTTGTATAATATGCATTTTTTACGCTGCATTCTTCTGACTGTAAAAATAATTTAAATAAAGTGAAAAAAACTATAATTTTTCAAAAGAAAAAAAAGTCTGAAATTTTTCTTTATTAAAAAACATACATACATATTTTTTCAGTTTACATGTCGTTTAATATAAATTTGGACTCAGCAGATTTTACTTAACCATATAATAATTGAAACATAAATACAATATAAAATAATACACGATGAAAATAAAATCTAAAAAATATTATCTCAAAAATAATTTTGTATACAATGAGTGACGGCTCCAGGGAAGTTGCATAAAACCCGAGCAGAATATTTAAGTCCTTCAATATCAAAGAAATCGAGAACCTAATTTTTATAAAAATATATTTTTGTATCACCATCCTTCCTAAAAATATTTCTGTATCCGTCACTCTATACTACCCGTTAAAAAAATATTTCAACATTGAAGTTTTGCGCCATGGACTCTCTCACAAGTAAAAAAATAGTTTCACCTAACGCAAAACTTAAATAAATTTTTTGTTATATAAAATAATTTGATTAATTTTTGAAAATATTGAAAAAACATAATCTTTAGATTATGTTTTCCTATAGAAAAATGGAAGAACTTAAACTACCAATTTTAAAAATCAATTGAGGTTCAAATAAAAATTGACCGTCTTCCAAACTTTACTGAATTAATTTTAAATATATTATTTGAATAAGTTCAATTCAAATGTCCTCTATTCAGCTCTATTTTTTCAAACTTGGTAATAAATTTTCGTAATCGTTGTCGAAAAAGCGACAACGTCGATGATTTCCAAATTAAAACACTATTTGAGGTATCAGAAGTATTAGGCTGTATATTAATATAGACTAAAAGATTTGTTTAATTGACAGTATGTCTGAGCTGCTCAGTGACGGATACAGGAATTTTGTTGGGGAAGAGAGAGGGGTACTGAAACATTTTTGTATTTTGTATCCCATTTGCGTCAAAAAAAAAGTCCTCCATTTCTAATATATTTTAGGACTTTCAGATTCTGGTATTGAGGGGGAGAGGATGCATCATCCCCTAACTCATCACACCCCTTCACTTTATGGATCCGTCACTGGAGCTGCTCTAACTTCGTTCTATAAACTTCTTCGTGTTTCTTCGACTAACCTCCAACTTTAATAGCGGTTGCTTTCAACTTTATAAAAGGTTAAAAAAAAATTCGAAAATATTCGAAAAGCAAAATCTTTGTAATTGGAATGAATGAAAAATAAAAAGCTATAAAAGTCATTCAATATATTCGATCAGTTTCATGATAAAATTCAACCTAAAATGGAAATATACATATGTAAAATATAACTTTTTTCTTTTCTGTTTTATATAATTATTTTACAAATATTTACACACATAATTAAAATAAATAAATTAAATACCTTACCTAAGTAAATTTTGGTTTATTGAATAAGTATATAAAAGTATATTTTAAAATCATGCAAGTGCGTTAAAAAAAAACGTAAAGCGGTGTTCGGAAGAAATGCTAAAAAATATATAAATAATCAATGAAAGATTTTACTTTTTGTTTCATAAAAGGTCATAATTTAAAAAAAAAAAGCTATATAAGTTATTTAGTATATTCAATGTTCATTATGTTCAATTAATTAGTTTTATGTTAAAATTCAACGTAAAACGGACATATATTTATATAAAATATACCTTGTGTTTTTTCTTTTTTCTTTTTATAAAAATATTCAAAAAATATTTACACACATAAATAAAATAAATTAATTAACTAAATGAATACGCAGACTTTTTTTTCACGTAAAAATAATTTTCGGTTTATTGAATAAGTATAGATAAGTATATATAAAAATTAAGTGCGTTAAAAACAAACGTAAAACAGTCTTTGATGGAAAGCCAAATAAAAACGATCTTATCTTTTCTCTTAATTTTAAAAAGTTTATTATAACAAAGTTAAATAACAAAAACAAAGCACAATATTTCGTATTGTTTTCTTATAATAAATTTGCATATATAATTGCAAACAATAAGAGTACTTTACTCAAAAAGTAATGAGTAAAAAATTAACTTAAAGCGGACATTAATGAAAAAGTAAAATTATGAATAGAAATGCTAATAAACGAAAGTTTAGGGTCTTAATAACTTAAATGCTAACACTAATAATAACAATACTAATAACAATATTAATAAATAATTTGCTAACTTAAAAGTTTTCATGTCAAAAATGTTTTAGAGAAACAGTAAAAACAGTTCTGTTTTCTTTGTTCAAAATTGATTGTATATGTTGTATAAGATATACACTTTACAAAATATTGGATTATTTTTTTATATAAGGTACCACTAAACATATATATCAAATAAATAGTATTTATAAACAATTGTAACTTAGATATAAAAGAAGAATTTCAAGCAAACTATGAAAAACAAGATTTTTATAAATGTCTGTTTTAGGACACGTTTTTACTATTAGGAGATATACACTGATAAAAAAAGAAAGTGAAAAGTTTGAAGAGTCAATCAACCAATCGCTTTTTTTTTTAATTCTATTTACTTTATAAACAATTTTAAAACTTATAGTCTAAGTTTTAATAACTTAAACCAAGTAAATTAGCTAAAACTTAATCGCAAAACGCAAAGCGGACAGCAAATTGTCCGCTTTACGAAACGGTCCGTTTTAGGATGGATTTTTTATACATATATGTCCGCTTTAGGCTGATTTACAAACATATATATATATATATATATATATATATATATATATATATATATATATATATATATATATATATATATATATATATACCAGGTGTGGATCCAGGAATTTGTAACATATAATAATAATATAATATATAATTTTAGAGTAACAAAGCCAAGAAAAATTATCTAACCATTTAAAATATATATATATATATATATATATATATATATATATATATATATATATATATATATATATATATATATATATATATATATATATATATAAATATATATATATATATACCAGGTGTGGATCCAAGAATTTGTAACTGTATGGCCAAATCTGGGTTTGCGGACGGCGCGAAGAGCTAATTTTTTTATAATGAGTAATAGGGGGGAGGGGGGGAGGGGTAAATTGCTTTAAACAACAAATAAAAAGGTCCTCTTAAAAATGTCAAAACTATATCTAACTATAGTCAAAACTATATATAACTATATCGACTATATCTAAAATTGTCAAATACAATTCGATATAGGCCAGGTGAGGAAGGAGGGATGGATGGTGGATTACCTATCCCCTTTCCCTGGTAAAGATAAGTTATTTTACTTTTGGTTTTTTCTGTATATAAGGAATCAAAGACAGGTCTCAGAGATCATTCATATTATATACAAAGACTTAGAAAAATAAAATACTTTAATCTTACCAAGTAGAAATAACTTTCCGTTTAAATAAAAAAAAAAAATTTGATTTTGATACCTCTTGTTAGAAATTAACTCTCTAAACAATTGTGTAATTCAAAAACGCATTCATTTTTAAAATCATTACAAATAAAATATTAAAATGCATTATAGGTAAAAAAATTTCATATATGAGAAATCGACATGTAAACCAGATATTTCACTTTTTACCTGTAATATTTAGTACGTGTTTGTTTGACACTACTCTGCTGATGCAAAGTTATTCTAAATAATCAAGTCAATCTTGGCAAAGGTTATTTTGTATTGTTTTTAGTTATCCATTTTATAGAAAAGTTGTTTAAGTGTTGCCGTAGCTATTTAGTTCATAAATTAGACATAATACTTGTCTAAATCACTTAACGAAGTGCAACAACGAAAAGGTAAGCAAAAGGACTTTGCACTCCAGCAGTAAACTGTCGTGTTGCCTAAGGTTAGTCCTCCATTTCTAGATTTTTTTATTTTTCTTGATAGGCAGTTTAATTAAAGTATTAGTTATCTAAGGTTAAGGCCCTCCATTTTTGAATATTTTTTTTAGTAATAATTAAAGTAATAAATTATAGTAATAACTAAAACAGTAACAACATGAAATGCTTTAAACATTAAGAATTAATAGAAACACCAAATGAAATGTGAGTTTCGCAGTTGAAATATAATGTGAATTTATATAAAACAATGATTAGTAAAAATTTGCTAATAAAAAATGATTTTCACATGTTTAAAAATTTGCTAATAAAAAATGATTTTCACATGTTTAAAACAAAGAGTAGATATATTTCACTGTTAAGAAACTGTTTACATTTAAAAAATATTTTTAAAGCAGTAGTTAAATCTTTTACTTGCCACTTTAAAATTTTTATTTGAATAAAAACTCTAATTTTCCGTATCCTTTGGATGAAATATTTAAATAACTCTGTTAATATCAGGAACTGATTTACCTGAGTTGTTGAAATTAACGGTCAGAACTATCTAAACCAAATTCTTTTAAAGTTTCAAGAATGTTGCTAGCTATGTTTAAACCACTTGTTTCTGTTTTGCATTCAAAAAAGCGTGAAAAACTTCCTGAATATAACTGTTCAAGTCAACATAACATATGGCAATAGAGAGTTGTTCTACCGTTGCACAGTCTAAAGCCTCATCTGCAATAATGGAGAAATACTTACTTTTTTAAATATCATTTAATAAAATCTCTGCAATTGCATTTCCACAACACTCAATTTACTCGTTTTGAACGGTCTTCGAAATATTTGTGGAGTTTTTTGGGATAGAAAGAAGGTGCTTCTTTAAAATTAATTCACCTGCATCATCTCTAAAGTTTAAAAGCTCAATAAAATTACCCAGCCCTGTAATTTTGGAAGATTTTCCAATTTTTCCTTGAAATTTTCAATCGTCTCTATAACCTTGTAGAGGCATATAATTTTGACCCAAAAATATTACAGTCTTTAACAATTGATTTAGGCTTTTTTTTTTCCTTCTATACGCTGCTTCCTTGAAATATCTAGAGAAAATTCAATAGGAAAAGTGTTATTTCTAATTCCAGATAAAAGCATATTACAACAATGCATGAACTTGATGTGTAATCCGTCAACAGTTTTCTCATGATCGTTGAAAATTTTTACAGCATTATGCTAGGTATTGAATGGTTTTTTAAACAATTTACATAATGCATATTTGTTTGGTAAACTTGTACCAAAAAGTGTACATTAAAGACAATATGCACCATCTTCAATTTTTTGAGTAACAAAGCCAAGAAAAATCATTTAACCATTTAAAAAAAATATATATATATACATATATATATGTATATATATATATATATATATATATATATATATATATATATATATATATATATATATATATATATATATATATATATATATATATATATATATATACATGCAGTATTAACTAGTCAAAGTGACTAAAGTGTGAAATAAAGATATAGGAAATGCAAAATAAAAGACTAAATTTAATAACTTAAAACTTGGGTAACCATTGGCATGAGTAATCAAAAATAAATTTCATAACAATATAAAAAATAAGAAGAATGATAGGAAAAAGTGATTAGCACTAAAACTAACTAAAAGCTAACAGTTATAAAATTAAATATTTTTCTGCTTTTACCTGTAAAAGGCAATTAAAAGCATTTATCTGGAACTTAGACATTGTTAATTAGAGCTAACAGTTCATTAACCTTTGTTCCTGATTTTAATTTTTCACCATGTAGATAGTATGATGAAACATCATAATTTGAATAAGATGCTAACTGATTTGTATTTAATAAACTAACGTCAACAACGTTGTTTTTCTATAGTTGAACTTTACAATAAGAAGTGTTTTTGTTGTTGGTGTCTTTTGAGAAAATTATATCAGTTTTAACTGTTTTATTACAAACACCAGACTTATCTATATCTGAAGTGTTCTTAGAAACCGTAGGAAAGAATAATTTAGATTACATTGGTTTTTGTATTTTGTTATCTCTTGGTGGAAAACTAAACTTTTATTTTTTTTTGATACAAAGTAAACTTGTATTGCTCCTAAAAACAGCCGGTCGTTTTTATGGAAGATCTTTAACCATGGTTAATTTTGTTAACAAAGTTAACAAATCATTTTGTGGCATTGCAGTGCCACAAAATGTTTTGGCTTAAAACATCAAATACTTTTAGCCAATTTCAGGATAGATAGATTCAAAAGGTTGCTTTATAGCATGAGATAATGCTATTAGTCAAATGAAAGATGAAAATGTTTTATCAGAGCAATTTAAATACGCTTTAAAAGAAGTTTAGAAGTTGTGTGAACATTAATTGTTGAAAAACTGTCATAGCATTCAAACGAAACAGTAATAAAAAACAAATTAGAAAGCTGAGAACATTCAGATCTATGTTGATTAAAATAACTTTAAAAATAATCATACCTTGTGTAAAAATTTATGTTTTCAAGTAACTCAATTGACGTCAGTAATCTTAGATTTTTTGAAGCATGCTTAGTATCATTTGAAATCAAAGATACTGAGCTAAAAAGACAATTTCCATCTTCAGTTGACCTGAAAAAAATAGTAAAGTATATTGTAATGTAATAATAAGTATAATAAACTAAAATGTAATATTAATAACAAACAAAAAAAATAGTACAACTATAATATTTTTTTTTTTACCAATATTACCTTTTAGTATATACCATAATTTCTTATAAAAAAACTAAATCACTTTTATAGGTTATTAGTATGTTTAATAAATAATTCAATTTCATACAAATTATCAAGAATATAAATCTGTTGTAAAATGTGTTAATAATTAGTTAAACAGCAATAAATAAAGTTAAAATCTAATACAGATCTAACATCTAGGTCCATTTTGTGGTATTACAAAGTTAAAGAAATTCGCCGTAGATTCAACGGAGAACGTTCAGCAGCAAAGTGGCGCAGTGTTAGAGTTCTGGCTCAGAACCCAGAAGTCCCGGGTTCGATCCTGGCTCTAGCCCAATAAGCGACATTGGTAAGGAAGGAGGCGTGAACTTCTAGTTAAATGCTCTCCCGCGGTGCTCCGTGATAAGACCGTAAGGACTTCTGGGAGCACCTAAAAAATAAAAATAAAAATTCCGTTAAATGAGATACAGAACTTTCTTTGTAAAGTTCACGGTTTCCGTATTCCATTTTTTTTCATAAAAATTAACGGAGAAAGTCAGCAGCAAAGAGACTGCATTTTCTTCGTAAAATTGACGGTTTCCGTATTTCAATTTTTCCGTTTAAATTAACGGAAAAACTCCGTTAGCTCAGCAAGTAGTTATCTTAAATATTAACTCATTTTCTCAAAACTTATCTCATTTTCCATAGTTTACGCGAAAGCCAAAGTTCAATAAATGCATTTTATATGTTGTTATAAAAATGTAGTTCGACTATTAAGAAACTACTCATATTTTAAATGATTAAAAATTATAAAAAATAGACATCTAACCCAACATAAAAAAACTTAGTAGTTTTGAGTACTTTTTCCACTTACAAAACATTTTAGAAAATCTATTCTAATCATATAGACCATATGAAAAATGTGCAAAGTCTAAAATATATCAATTTCTGTTGATGCTCATCTATGAGTAGCTCAGTTTTTACAAGTTTTCTTATATTCAATTTATTTGGACTTAGCGCATTTTCCAGATGAACTCCTTATATGTTGATGAAATAATTATTATAGTAAATTATAATAAATGTAAACAAATCGTATTATATTATACTACTTATTATATATATTATTTAATATTTATGATAACAAATAATATTTTATTATGACAAATTGTACTATATTATAATAGTTATTACATATAATATACTATAATAGTTATAAAAAATATAAACAAAAGGTCTTTTGTTCTATTGATGCTCTGTCTATTCAAATAGCGCTAGTTCGTTTACAAAACTCAAAGTTTTTGGGTGAGGTCCAACATTTCCTTTTTCAGGATTCATTTTTGCGATGCATCTACATAATAATTAGATCAGAGTAATAAATCATTATTTACAGTAAAAAAAAAAGAAAGAAAAAGAGGTAATGTTGAAAATATTTAAAAATTGTATGTAGAACGACCATGTAGAGCGTACAGTTGCAGATAATCAGGATACAATTATATAGAAGAAAGCCTATGTTAGAAGTAGATAAAGTTAGAGAATACATTGCAGGTAATATGAAAAAAGCTATGGAATTTTTATAAACAAGTATGAAACTATACCATTACTAATGACCCTTATCATTTTACTTTCGTGTTTTAGCAAAAGAGGAGCATTTTTGTGGAGTAAATCCATGATTTCAGCTGGCAGCATTTTCAGGAAACTTTGAAAACATCTATCCAATTGTCCAACATAGCACCAACATGTTCAATATCATGTTCTCTTGATAGGAACCCTTGTTACGTAATTTGTAAAAATATGTGTAAAGTTTTACATAATTTACGTAAATTATGTAAAACTTTACACATATCAATGGTTTATACGTGAATATATATATATATATATATATATATATATATATATATATATATATATATATATATATATATATATATATATATATATATATATATATATATGTATAGAGTATTAGAGAAAAAGTTAGAAGAAGTCGAGTTAGAAAGTTGGCATAGACACACATTGCTATATATATATATATATATATATATATATATATATATATATATATATATATATATATATATATATATATATATATATATATATATATATATATATATATATATATATATATATATATATGTATATATAAATATAGCACTTTGGTCCCAGTAAATCAAATATAAATATATTAAAATTTCTTACTTAAAATTATAAACGTGAATAATTTCTGCTCGTAAAAAAGAAAAATGGCGCTCTGTAAATTAGAGACTATACTAAAGTATACTAAAATATACGGTTAAAGTCCGGTTTAATAATATACAGTTAAAAATATAGGGTTAAATAACCGAGATTTCTTTTAATTAATGGTACAAAATCCATCATGTCTGTATTAAATTGGTAAGAATTCTGTATTCTTGGAAACATTAAATTTATCTCTGAAAACTCTTTAATGAGTCTAGTTTTGTAATTTAAAACAATAGGCCTATGCTTTGCTCCTATTGCATAAGCAACTAACTTTTAGTTAAATATGGATTTAAATTTTATTATATTTAAAAATCAAGTAACTAAAGTCACGTTTCTAAAGAAATATGGAAAACGATACTAATGATGATATCACGGTAGCGAATAAAAAACCCTAATTTGTTAGCTTCTATTTAACAGTACATTTTTTTAAGTCAGACACGTTACAACCAACTGTGTGGCCAAGTTTTATTTTCACGGTTAAAAGATCTATATTTTATTATTTATTTGAGAGCATTTATTGATAGAATAATACGTCAGTAACGTGTAATAGGAACCGTTGTGGACATGGCAAGAATCTTTATGACCAAATTTCGTAAATTACGGCAGACACAATTAAGTTTTGAAGGATGTTCCTTTAGAAAAAAAATCCAAAGCTAAATTGGCTGCCATTAAATTTTTTCTCTATGGCCATAAGCGGATAAGGGTCATTCAAAAAGTACGTCACGCAGAGTTTATTAGTATTGACTCTCTTTTGCAGAGATTTTTAAAATAATATAGGGATATGTTTACCGCAAAGTTTTAAAATTAAAATTTAGCGTTATATATGTTTATCAATAACCACTAAGACGAAAAAAATATACGCAAGTCTTAAAATTGAAGACCTGAGATCAAGAACGTCCTAAGTCCAAAATAATCGAAAATTGAGATAATGTGCAATAATGTTGATAGACATGTTACGCATATTGTCTTATAATAACTTTTCATAAAATTAATGTTGGAAGCAGTGAAATTAGCACTTTAAGAACAATAACGTAAACAAAACACAAACATAAACAAAACAGCTTTCTGATTCTATTAATACGGTTTTCTTGATTAGCGACGCTTGCCCTGGACAAAAGTGCAATATAACCATGGTTTAGTTTTTGTATACATTGGTAAAGTTAGGACGCTTTCAACGAATTGTGCAGTATTTTCCAATTCATTATCAAAGTCATTTTCAACCTTTCTTTAAGAAGACGATTATGGCTAATAAAGAAAAATTCGCAGTGAGTAGTTATTTTTATTTTGAATATTCCAATTTGCACAAAGATGTGGTTGCAGTTTCATTGGACACGGAGAGTTCTGTTTTTAAATGTTTTGTTATTGAAAAACCTAATGTCAATCCCTCATTGCCAACTGTCTCGATGTACACTGCCAGTTTGCCAATTAAATCTGCCAAATTTAAAGATTTGCAAAAACTAAACAAGTTTATTGATGATGAAGCTAAATCGTTTTATCAGAGATGATTAATATGTTTTGTAGACATTTATTTCTTATTTTTCGTTTCTCCTTGACATACGAGATCAAGAGCGTCTTAAGCACCGCATTGTTTATTAGCCTTCACTGAACAAGTTTCAATGGTTTATCCTCTAAAAATACTTATCTTTTGTCTCTCTAGACTCACTTAATTTAAATTAGTAATTTCCATTTGTATACTTTTTTTAATAACTTAAAAAAATAAACTATTTTTTGTTTTTTTAATCTCCTGAAAAATGTTTATTTTTTGACTTGGGACGTTCTTGATCTCAGGCTTTCAATTGATTATATTCATTTTTAATAACATATATTCAAAAATATTTCCATAATTAATTCTAAAAGTTCTAAAAGATCTTTGATGAACATTAAATGAGTTTTCTAATAAATCAATCTGACTTTAAACTAAGTGGCGATGGCCACAATGGCCACCCCTTAGATCCATGCCTGTAATTATATATATATATATACTTATATACACATTTTTTCTTTTTTTTTGTAGTTATGCTCAGCTCAGCAAACGAAAGATTCTAGTTCAGAGAATACTATCGCGTCGTATAAAGAGGAGCATTTGGACATTCAAGTATATCTGAAGAGAAGTAAAGACATAAAATTCGTCTGGAAAATGACTACAAAAGACGGAAAGAACGATATTATGATTAAAAAATGTGTATAGTTTGTATGAACATTTTAACGTAATTATAAATATTATGATAAATTCTGATTTTTTTCTTTGTTACAAAGTTGCTTCTTTGATCAACATTATTGTTTGATCTTTATTTATCGGTATCAAAGTTTATGCAAACTTATTAGGAGAAAACATTTAAATAATGCAACAGTTTTAAGAAACGTTACAAAGAAATAGTTGCACTTGTTTACCTTTTAAATCAAAAACAAAGTTTTTGCAAACAAAAAATAAATTAAAACATTTAAATATTGCGTAAGGCGAACAGTAAAATGTAGCCCTGGCCAAACGTCGAATGCCGACGTTGGGCCAACGTTGAGCCAATTTTGAGCCAATGCTCGTGCCGACTATTAAATCGACGGTGGGTCTACGTCGGTTAACGACCATCGGCCAAAAAATATTTTGACGTCGGCCCGACGTTGGCCCAACGTATGCGTGCTTGCTGGGTAACACTGTTATGTTTTTAAAGCTGATGTTGATTTTTCTGATGTGCAAACAAAAATAATTCATGTAAGTACATAGTCTACATTATATTACTTAAACGTTTGTATCTAGGGTATAACCTGCAACTCGCTAACCTTATGTGGTTCTTTCGATGTCAAGATGCGGCTTTTTAGCTTCATGCACAGATATTATTCAAACATTAAAATAAAGATGTTGGTAGCTCTTTAAAAACTGAAAAACTTTGTAAATTGTAACTTTTTGCTTTTTTGTCTTAAAAGGTTGCCGACCCCTTGATTAAACCATTTTATCAATGCGTTTTTTTTATACTAGACTCTTTTAGAAAAAAAGTCTAAAAATTGAAAACACGATTATTTTAACACAATTAATTTTACTGATTAATATTATATTGAAATTCTACCATAGACTAATACATAAAATTAATAAATATTATGAAAGTATTTATTTTACTACATCAGGAGAAGTAAATAGCATGCCAATAATATTTTTCAAAGATTTGTGGCTATTAAAATAGCCGTTTTAATAAGTTCAAGCTATGCCAGGATTTCTTCTTTAATGTCCTTGTTCCAAAGTTGAGGTTTTCTTTTTAATTGCTGTTCTTAATGCATTCGATTTTGTTTGACTTTATGAAATTTTGAAAGTTTACAACTTATCTTTTACAAAGGAGAATGTACGAACTCTAATATAAAGAGTTAGAAGATCTCCTAATAAATTAAGAGCTATTTCCTTTTGAATTTTATCAGATGAACTATACAAAATTTTTGAAAAGTTAACTTGCGCAAAAGAGTCTTCTATTAGAGTATCAACTATTTCTGTGCAATTGATAATATGGGATGATTTTTTTACCCAAAGAAATAAAATGATATTCAGCAGCAGTAAAGATAAAAATGCCCTCTTTATTTATTTTCCATAAACCACCCCTATCATGCAAGTTAACATGTTTATGCTCTGGTAAAGAAATTGTTTTTTCTGTACATTTACCAGCAAGTAGAAATGATAAACACTGCTTATGGTAGAAAGTAGACACTTTAGAACTAAACCTAATTCTACGATAAAAGGTACCAAAAACATACCCACTAAGATAAGTGATAATCGATTTCAGTAAACTGGTGGGATTCATATTTAAATGTAAAATATATCATTTTT
Organism: Hydra vulgaris; assembly: GCF_038396675.1. NCBI lineage: Eukaryota > Metazoa > Cnidaria > Hydrozoa > Anthoathecata > Hydridae > Hydra > Hydra vulgaris. The sequence goes on from NC_088927.1 coordinate 22,404,857, forward strand.
AATAGAGGCACCAGCCAGATGGGCCAACACAAGATTTGCAACTTTAAAACTTAAAAGAAGAGCAAAGTTTTGGGTAATATTTTTAAAAGGACTTGGTGTTTCAGAAAATATTTTGTAGAAAGCAGAGTAAATATTTTCAGCAGTTCCATCAAATGAATTGATTATATTTTTTTATTAGAGAATAAGCTGGATTGACTTCCTCTATACAAGCGATTTTAAAATTTTTAAACTTGGTTCTTATTTTAAGAGGGTAGCATTTATTTTTGGCTAGCTTTTCTGCACTCTGATCTAAATAATTTTGTAAAAAATAGTACGAATAATAACCTCTGGTTTCTCTTACTCTTTATTACATTGTTTATCAATAACTTTGTTCTTATGTTTGGCATTGAGATGACGGTTTGTCTCCAACAAATCTGCCTTAATAGCATTAAGAAACCATAGATGACGGCCCACGTTTCCAGACTAGTTAAATACTATAAATACTAATAAAAACACAGTGTGGCTTAAGACAATTTTTTTTTTCTATTTAATTTTTTTAATAAATTCTTTAACAAAAAATTTGAAAACAAAGATATTATTGAGAAATTTTTTTTTAATCACACTAGGGAGCAAGTGAACCCACCTGCAGTATTACAATTAAAAATTTGCTTTTTAATAACAATTTGCTTCAAAAAAACAAATATAAATGAAAATAAAACCCTAATTTTATTTGATTAAAATTGATTTTTTGAAAATTTTTATCAAAAAACATTTTATCAGAATGAAATGTTCAATCAAAAAATACTTTGTTTTTCAGTTTTAAATATTGATTACATGTTGCAATATAAATAAGAATTGAGTAAAATCTTGAGTAATTCATTTCAATTTTTAAAAATAATTGTTGAAAGTTATCATAATGTTATTAAATTTTCATATAGAATTCGTCTATGGAATACTTTTTCTCCCTTCTTCAGTTTCATTTTTGGATAAGGAATCAAAAATTATAATAATAAAAGATTCAAATTCTAATTGGTTTCAAAATAATATCAGAATAACTGATTTTAGTGACTATGTGGATGTTAGCAATCTTTTTCAAAATGAAACCTACGAAAGTAAAAAACTTATGGCATTCACATCATATAATTATACGACGTTGATAGAAATAATGTTATACTTGATTCTTGATCAATCGTTTCAATCAAAATTTATTACGAGTCAACTGGCATTACTTACTGATGTTAATGAAGAATTGACATCTATAATGTCAAACATTATTGTACCGTATAATAACGTATTGCTTTTCGATTGTAATAGCAACAATTATAAAATGACTTATGGTAGTAACTCGGTAGGATATTATTATAATTCTCATAAAGATTCATTTATTGAGATTGTGGTCAACTTTAACATTACAAAATATATTTTTGTAATTATTGCTTCAGATGTAGATGAAATAGAAAATTATGACATTTTGTCATCTATGAAACAATATGTAAACAGTACTGAGTTTTGTTTTGTCGAATATACTGTTTACTATGTAAACACATCTTATATGAATGCTATTGCAAGAAAGTTAGGTCCGTATGTTAATGATATTTTTGTAATTTTTAAATCAGCAGATGACTTTTTGAGGTTTTTTCAAATATGCTCAGAAAACAATGTAACATTTGGTAGGGTGATTGGAAATACCATATCTCATAAATTTATGGATGATATTTTAACGTATTTATGGAGTCTCTCAAAAATGGATACAGAGTTCTATTTTTATACTCAAGATTTGAACTCCTTAGAGAAAGTATCATCCGATTACATTACCTATTTCATAAGCTTAGTCTACACGGTATCAATGTACGAAGATTTTTTAATAAATTACTTTGAACATTTTAAAGAATTTAATTTTAGTAATAAAATGTTCTTTTATTCAATTTTCCCCATCCGTTATAGTAACCTCCCTGGCTATTATAGGGTAATTTTTCAAATGGAAAGTCAGTTTGATTATGAAGCTTTTGTTACAAAAAAGGAATTACTAACCAAATGTAACATCATTTGCCCACCCGCTTTCGAACAAAAACTTTTACTCGTGACATCAAATGGAAAAAAAATGCAAAGTCGTGTTTGCACCAGCTGCCAAGAAAATTTCTTTAAAACAAGTTATGGAACAAATAAATGTGAAAAATGTCCTTTAGGTTATACTTCGAATAAAAACAACACAGCTTGCATATTAACATTTGATATAGATTTAACTTTTCACTGCATTGAAGGTATCATAATTACTTTAATAGCTACTATTTCCACCTTAATCGGTTTATTTATAACAGTAACATTTATATTGAATAGAAACTCACCTGTTGTAAAATCATCAAACTTTATTTTTTCATTGATTCAAATAATATGTTACTTGTTAATTTCGCTTCTTGTGCCACCTCTATACATCTCCAACATTGAGTTAACTTGTTACTGTCGAAGTTTTATAATCAGCTTTCTGCTTATTACTGCAACATCAATTACTTACATCAAAACTAGAAAATATATTTATATTTTTAAAAGTATGATTCGTTTTTCCAAGAAAGAAAAATTATTTTCTACATCAATTGATATTATGATGATAAGTTTCATTTTGATCGCGCAAATTTTGTTGGCAACCATTTTACTTGTTAAGTCGCCGCCAACTGTTATCTCATATTTAAACTACGAAAAAGAAACTATAACATTTCAATGTACTGGAGATTCTCAATTAAACCCTCAAGTTATATATATTGGTTGTATGTTGCTGATTTGTTCTATTCAAAGTTTTTATGCTCGAAACCTTCCCTCTTACTATAACGAGACACTTTCTATTACATACAGTACAGGAACATCATTTTTATTATTAATTTGTTACTTTCCTCTTTATTATGGTAGCATTGATATCAAATCCAGAACAACTGCTGTCTCAATTTTGATTCAAACAGTAAACCTAATTTTAATGACAGTATTGTTTACACCTAAAATAATTGTAATTTATTTTAAACCTGAAATGAACAGTAAGCGTAGTATTCATATGGAAATGATGAATTATGCTCAATCAACTTCTGCAACCTCTTCATAACAAATATTTAACAGTTCTTCTTATTATTAATGCTATAAAACAACATTTTTTGTATGTTTGTTTAATTGCATTTCTAACATAATTTTTAAAGTAATTTTTTTACAGATTAAATAACTTGTATCAGCATTGAAGATATTTATTTAACAATTGTAAATGCCATGAAAATAATATCAAATGCGTCGTGTTTTTCAGATAACCTTGAATAATCTATTCAATTTAAATTTGCTTTACATTGAAACTAAAAGGTATTTTATAAAACTTAGTAAGCTTAGCGATACCTTAAAATAGAAATTTTCCCGTTTCTTCAAAAAATCCGAACACCCGAGTTAAATGAAATAGAAATTTCATATAATCACGTCATCTCACTGTTTCAGTAATCACTTTTTTTACTATTCCTGGAATTTTAACTGAGCTGTTCAAAGTTCTTTACAAATTTCAGGATAAACGGAACTTTGATATTGAGCGACATATCATTTCCTCCGATTTCTTCATTCATTACAACGCGACGGATTTGGTCAAGAAAATTATTTTTAAAACTAATTATTTGTGGTTCTTCCATTTTTTTTCAATAAAGCTTTTGTAACCGACTGACAATCTCTTTTCCTTTTTAAGTCGTACATTCGTAGCGTCTAATCGTAGTTGTATTCGTTGAGAACAGCTGTTATACTTTTAACAACAGTATCTGCTTTTCCGACTGGTAAACCAAGTCCATAAAACTTAACTTTTCTGTGTTTATTTTTCAATCCTAACACTTGAAATTCTTAGTGAATAATAGGTTTACCATAAAAGTACAGTGAGCAGCTTTCTAAGTTTAGTATTTTCTTCATGTTCGTTAAGTTTATGAGCTTCTTTCATAGTTGATCTGTATATCTGAGACTGAGAAGGCGTATGAGTGTCAATCCTGTTTCGAGATAACTGTAGACTGCTTTGCTGGTTGATTAAGTTAAAGATGTTCCTAATTTGGTTTCAATTTTGGTTTTGCTGTAGTTCTTGATGTCATTTGTGGTTTTCTTTTCTGAATCTTTAGACTCTTGATACTTTTTCTCAGACTCGAATTCGAAAGCTGACGTTGTTGCTTTTGTTGAAGTAGGTTTCACGAATATTTGTTTTCTTTTGAATTGATGGATTAATTTTGAATTAGAAGCCTTTCCAGTTGTATACCCAAACTGTCCTTTGTTTTTGATCTGAAGTTAATTCAATTTTTTATCCTCGCTGCAGAGTCATTAACCGTCTTTTTTTGTGATGTCAAAAACCTCATTCCATAGATCGTTTTTCTTGGTTGTACACATTTATCGTACGTCTTCAGGACTTGATGTAGTTTTGCCTGTATGATTTGATTACTGCGGATAATTTAGTTTTTTTTGCCATAAACCTTTTACTTTTTTTTCAATTTGCTTCATTCATTCTTGTCTCTTTTATAGATTCTCTCAAGAGAAGATAAGAGAAGATAAGATCAGGAAGAGATAGAAACCAGCATTTTGCATTTTGAGTTGTATCGTGCTATTATTTTCCAGTTATTGTTTTTCAAGTGAAACCAGGGGCGAATCTAGCATTTTATCTGGGTGATGCAAAATTTTTTCATAGAACACTACCCCTCCAACCTCCCTAGGGTATAAGTATAGTTAATTTAAAAAGTGGAGGGACAGAAAAAGGCGCATTAAGGGCGGGGAGGACATGCCCCAGGCGGCTTATTTTTAGGAGTGACGCCACTATTCATTTCATTGAATGATACTAAATTTGTTTTGTATTGCCTTTGTAATACCTATTTTTAACAGAAGTTTTACAAATGTTGCTTTGTCTATTTCGTTCATAAATTAGACATGTAGTTTTAAGCCAAGATTACTTCGCAAGGTGCACTTTCTCTCTCTCTCTCTCTCTCTCTCTCTCTCTCTCTATATATATATATATATATATATATATATATATATATATATATATATATATATATATATATATATATATATATATATAACTGAAATACTTCTTTCACATTCACAAGTTGTTATTGGAATTGTTCCTATTATCATTAACGTTTTTCTTATATTTGGAAAGCCTCTCATGTCAATAGTCTTTAAAATACCAGAAACAGTTAAAGGAATATTTGACTGGTTTTTCAAAAATAGTTCCCATAAATCTAACTTAGCATGTATTGAAGTAAAATGAGACAAATCAGATGATAAGAAATTTAAAAATTCATAAAAATCAGATTTCCATGGTTTCTTAACTTGTATTCTGGACAGTGCAGTTAAAGGAACTGCTGCTAAAAGTTAATAAAAAATTTACTGGAAACCACTTTTTGGAAACCTATTACCTAGGTCATTAATATAATATTCAATTAATGGAGAAGTAATGTTATGTTTAAAACGGTCACAAACTGTATTTGTTGGATAATTATCCCGGTAAACCTGAGAATTACGCATTCTAGGTCCCACTTCTTGGATATCAACACTAAAACCAAAAACCAAACTAAAAGCAATAGTGTACCTTTCAGTGCAATATATATCAATTTTGTATTTTATTTCTATTAACAGATTTTTTGGATTAGTTATTTCAAAACACTGCTTGGATATGTCAAAAGATTTAGTTTGAAGAGTTACAAAAATTTGCTTAAAAAAAATCTATTAACTGTTTTGTTATAACTAAATTTACAATAAAGAGAAATCTGTTAATAATTTTAGAGATAAAGAGGATTTACAAGCAGTTTCACTGTTGTATTTCTTTCATTTATTTATTTCCATTTCCTCTGTAGCATGAATGACAGTTATAAAATTATCAAAAAATAACATCAAGATCTCTAAGCTTATGAATCCATTTTGGTCAAAAGATATCTATTATTTTTCCTGGTCTAGACTTGAATATTTTTTGAGACAGTTACTACGACTAGCAGATAAGTTTGATAAATTAAAAATTTCTTTTACTTGACAAAGATTTTTTACTTTTTGAACTTGGCACGCAGCTGCTACAGCTAAACTAAGTCTTTGGCTTGCACAATAAACAAAAAAAGCATTATATTAAGAGCTTTCATTCAATTTTATTATCATCTCATTATAATTAAGAGTTCTTTTAATGTAGGATGCATTAAAAGCCGGCGTTCACTTTGTCGCATATTTAGATGGCATTGGTTCTTGACCATTCAAAAGCACTTTTGTATTTTGTAACATTATAAAATGAAACGATATCAAAAAATGCCTTTTTTTTTTAATTTTCAATTTAACAAAACGTTTGGAAGAAATATCTATGAAAAAATGGAATTATTAATAATTTTAATATCCTCAGAACTGAAAAAAGCTAAAAAGAGGGTGACTTTATTGTGACATGGAACCATACCTCATGATACACATTTGATAGTTTTCAACAATTCAAGGCGTATACATATCCCATATATGCTAAAAAACTAATCTTTTTACATAGCCTAATTATTTAATCCTAACATTGAATGTGTAGCTTTTATTTAATCTAACTTTTACATATAACACAGAGTTTATTGCAATTTGTGAATGCAAAATCTAGCATGTTGTCACATGGCAAAACTTTTTACCTTTTACTTTCAGTTCATCATTTTATTAACTGAGGTGAAGGTAACATATCAGATAAGTTGAAGTAAAGGTAACATATCAGATTAGTTGAGGTAAAAGTAACTTATCAGAATAAACCAAAACTATTTTAATCAGATTAAATCATACTCGTTTAATCTGATATATACTGATAATCTGGTACCTCCAAAAAGCTCTGCAAGTACACGTACGCACAGGAGACCCAGAGTACACGTAGGAGATCCCTAAATGGTTGATGCTACTGTTGATTGATGGTTAATTCTTATAATGATTGATTGTAGTAGATATATTGTTTTATAATAAATTTATTCACAAACCCTGATATAGTATAATGATATAAATTCACAAACCCTAATTTTGTGGGAGTTTTTTGGAACAAAAAACAGCAACAAAGTTGTGAAATTCTTTAAAGTTTTCAATTTTTAAAAATTAAAAAGTGTTTAAGTATTCTAACAAATATTTCTATAATATCATCAAAAAGTTCATTTGCTGCAGTTTGCATTTTCTGTGTTTGTGCACCGTGCTGCCTACAACTGAGATTTATTTTTGTTTCATTGTTTTAAATTATAACCAATGTTACATCTTACATTAAAGACACATAAAAAGCACTTTTTTTTCTGTTTTTAATTCAAATGTTTTACGAGCGTTACAGGTATTTATCATAGTTACAAAATTTATATGCCTAAGTTTTTATTATAATATATTAACGAATAGAAGCTCAAAAACATATATATGATATAAATAATTGCAACTACTATTTTATTGAGCCTGTTAGGTTCTTAAAAATAAAATTATTTTTAGAAATTCGTTACAGGTTTTGTTACATTTATCAAATGAAAATAAGATAAGTTAATACATATATTTTAATTATTGTCAGTTAATTGTGTGATTTTAGAATCATCCTTTTTAAATAAAAACCAATATGAGGTTATTGATTTCCATAACAAAATTAATATTTTATAGATACTCCATTTTGTTGGTCCTGGATACGTTATGCGGTACACTTTATATTTTAATAATTTTCAGGTGAATTTATAAGTAAACAGTGGTTAATTGAACAATTAAAAAACTTGTTTATTTAACAGAGTGATATATATTTAACTAAATATATATTGTACAAATATTTACTATATATATTAAATACATGCTATATAGATAATTAAACGTTAAATGCAAAAAGGAAAAACATTTGGTGATCTGTGATTACTAGCAAATCAATAAAAATTACCTTTAGCAAAATTTCTTTATGATCATGGAAGGGTCAAGCATAATAGAAAATAAAAAAAGAACACGAAGAAAAACAACAAAAATTTAAATAGAATCTTTTTAAAGATTAGCACAATAAAATCAATATTTACGTGCATATTGAGGTGGATTTTAAATCTTAATGCTAACGCATTAAGTTTTAAAATCCACTGTTTTCACATTTATAGAAAACCTTGACGTTCTTTGTTTTACAAAAAAAAAAAATTAAGAAGTTATCAAATTTCAATGCTGAAAAAAGGTTCCATTAGTAAAGAAAGCTAATGGTGTTTAAAAAGATCCATTGTTGACATAATAAATATAGGATATACCTACTATAACAACTTTTAGTAGGTTCATAACTTTATCTCTACCAATCCTAAAAAATAAAAATAAACATTTCATGACATTCAAAAGATCTATTAGTTGTTTACAAGCAATTTTCTCTTATTTATAGGAAACAAAGCCGTTGCAAAGATTAAGACGAACAACATGCTTGTTAAACATTTTTCATATAGGTTTAGTAAGTTTTTTTAAATAATGGAAAATTTATTACCTTTTTTTTTTTCAATACAAATATCCTGTGCAAGCGCTTTGAAATAATCAAGCCAAATATGCATAAAGATGAGGTCACAAAAAAAAGCGAACTCTAGTTTTTACGTGAGAAATTTGATTCTATACACTTCATAAATATGTAAAAATAGTTCTTGAAAATAAAGGCATCTTAAAGCAACTTATTCTTACAAGTGTTTAAGAAGAAATCACCCGAGATTTCCTACTTTAATTTAAGTAGCTGAAACTGTTTTAAGCGTCTTAACTTCCAAAGTAGCTGCGAAGCGAAAGTAGCAGCAGAGAGAGACTCTAAGCTCTATGGTGTTAACCAATGAAAGAAATCGTACTTCTCCTTCATCGTTTTTACAGCTAATGCAACTCTATACGAACTTTTATCTCATTGAAAATGATAATAATTTGGTTAATGTAATGAAGGTTCTTGCGAACAATTTAGCTTTTTTAGATAAAAAGTCTGGTTGAAAAATTGTTTTTGAAAAAAAAATAAAGAATCTTTTTTTTTTCTTTCTTCTAAACTTTTTGAGCATTTATGCAAAGTTGTAAACTTTAGTTATTATTCGTTGCATTTCAAAGGTTTTGTTTTTAACTAATTGAATATTGGTAAGTAAATAATTTTTGAAAAGGTTCAGTAAGTTTAGATAACTATACGTTATTGCTAATCAAGTTATTGTCAACAAAAAATAAGAATGCATACTTATGATTAAAAACTTCAATTCTTTGAATTAGGTTGGGATAAAAATATTTGAAAATGTTCGAGAAAAATTTACTCAAAATTTCCGGAAATATTAAAAAAACATTTTATTGCAATAAACTTTTTAAAGAGTTTATTTTTTGTTTCAAAAGTATGTATTTGATAATCGTACTAATTGGGTATTCTTTAAATATTTCACCAGAAAATATAAAATAATAAAGAACTACAAGTAAAAATTAAACATTACAGTCAAATTTTTGTAACCAATTTTATTAATTTAAGAGCAGCGTACTTGCTATAAAAGCTTTAAAACGCTCAACTTTTTATATATTACAACATTATACTTTTACGTATATTACTTTTGTGGAGCAATGTAAAGTAGATGTTTTTCATGTTATCCTGTCTTTTGAGATTGTGTATAATATATTTCTAGCTTTTACTTTTCTCAACTACGAAGTCAAACACTTATAAAAACAATGAATGAAATCTTATTTACATAAGCAATTTTTATTGTGCATTATTTTTGTAAAGTGTTTTTATCTAAATAGTGTTTTTTACTTAAATAGTGTTCTTATCGACTTCGACTATATCGACTAAAAGCCGACTAGTCGAGAGTTGAAATCAGTCAACTTTGAAAAATCGAACAGTCAATTTAATCGACTAAAGATTTCTTACTAATTGACAAAAAGTTGATTTAGTCGAGCAATAATCTTTAAATCTTTATATCATTTGATTCAATTCAATTTTTCAATATTTAACTTTTGCTTGTTCATTTCATAATAATAATATGTACAGTTATAACCATTGCATAACTCTTGCCTAACTATTGCATAACTATTGCCTAACTATTGCATAACAATTGCATAACTATTGCATAACTATTGCATAACTATTGCATACAATTTTTTGTGTACTCTCTTAAAGTATTATAAAATCATAGCATTTTAATAATATTTATGCCTAATTAAACATTTGCTCCAAGCTGGCTCGGGGGCAATGAGACAAAATTAAATTGTGAAGCTCCAAAATTTAGATGTTATATATACAATAACAACGTGAATTTAATTATATAGTCTTTTCGATGTTTAGCAAGTATTTATTGCGGTCCCTAAATAGTTATAGACTGGGAATAAATTGTTTTGTTGTCGAACGCTCCAAAATAATAGCACATTTTTCTGGACGGTCCTGTTCTATTTTTTAGCATCACTTCATTTTTAAAAATAATGGAGCAAACAAAAAAAATAGACCGCTTCAACTCAGAGCTTTCATTTTGTTTTGCTCTATTATTTTTAAAATGATGAGATGTTAAAAAAACAAAAACAAATAATAATTACTTTAATGTTTTTATTACAATTTAGTTCGAAAAAAAACTATTTCTATATTACGACTAAATTGACATTTAGTCGACTTGGTCGATTTTAAAATGTTTTTGTCAACTTAAGTCAACTTTATAAAAGATATTAGGCGAATTATTTAAAAGTCGTAACAACTCTAGTTTTAAAGAAACAAAATATCAGGCAGGAATATTTTTAAGTGTAAATATTGCATATAATTTTTTGTTTTTTTTTGTTATTTATTACAATGTTTAAGATACAAATACTTATATACAAGAGAAATATTACAAGTGAAGATATCGTAAAAATAAATAAATAAAAAATAAATAAAGAACGCGGGTACTCAAAGAAAACCATTAGGTCTTGTCTCAGAGAACAGCTGATAAAGAACTTGAAGCTTAAAATCTATATAAAGTATAAAAGTCGTTTTAAAAATAAATTTATAGCAGCCGTGGCGCAGTGGTTGGAGTTCTGACTTAGAACCCAGAGGTCCTGCTCTAGCCGATTAAGCGACATTGGTAAGGTAGGAGGCCTGAACTTCTAGTTATATGCTCTCCCGCGGCGTTCCGTGATAAGACTGTACGGACTTCTGGGAGCACCTAAATAAACCACAAAAAAAAAAAAAAAATTAAATGGTTAAGATCTTTTTACAACTACAAAAATTAAACAAACAAAAAATATACAAGTATTTGATTTTATAAATAAAAAGAAAGCGGGCACTCGCAGAAGACCATTAAGTCTTCATTGAGAACCGCTCGTAAATTAAAAAATCTCATAAAAATCAAATGCATACATACATGGTCAAGTGTATAAAGCACAAGAAAAATTTAAGTGCATTTATATACATATTCTGTTACATCACTGCATAAAAAATTAAAATAGTAAATTATTCAATGTTTAAAAATACAAAAATATATCATCAATAGACAAAATGATTTTCTTAAACTTATTTTTGAAAGAAAAGAGTGTTTCAGAAAATTCCAGAAAATCCAAAAAAAATATGAAATCGTTTTAAAACTATTTTATTCCAAAGAGAAGCTCCACGAAATAAAATGCTTGATTTTCCAAAACTAGTCCGAAAAAATGGTAAACGAATTAAATTATCATTTCTTAAGATGTGTTTTTTTTTTTATCTCATAAGGTTTATAAATTATGGAAAGAAATTGGATTGGAGTTAGTTTTACATTTGTAAATAAAACATAAGAGTATTTAAAACATTTAGCTGATATATACCAAGAATTTTCATTTCAAATAAGAGAGGCTTGGTATGAGTAAATCTATCTTTAAAATTAATAAGACGAGCAACATGCTTTTGTTGACGATAAAGAGACTTAAGTTTGGATTTGTTAGCACTACACCAAGCAATATTTGCATAGTTTAAATGACAGTGGATAAAGGAGTAACATTATTGAGTTGAATTACGTTTATTTAAAGCACTTCTAGCTTTATACAATATTCCTATACTTTTAGCAATTTTATTACACAAGAACTCTATGTGATTCTTCCAATTAAGTTTTTCATAGATATAGATACCCAAAAAGTATTTTGTCAAAAAGTATTTTTATTTTGCCAATAAAAAGTAATGGTAAGTCGCAAGGCAGAAGTTTTTTTTAGAAGCTGGATAAAAAAGTATTCAATTAGTTTTTTCAACATTAAGTAAAAGCCTGTTTATTTTAAACCATTCAGAAATTTTGTTAATTCGATATTCATACTTTGAAATAATGTTGTAATTTTGTTATCAGATAAAAAGAGGTTACTGTCATCGGCAAAAATGACAGCAATCAAGTTCGAAGTTTTTTTATAAAAGTTTCATCTTATAGATACGCTAGCTGTGTTGGATTATAATAATTTATCTAAAAATACCATTAGAAAACAAATTTGATTTGAATATTCAGTAAAACAATTATAAAATACTTTGCATAGCAGAGGCTGATTTAAACCGCATCAAGTGCTGCAAGTGACGGGGTAAAAAATAAGTATAAATATTGATATTATGACGTCTAACACACGCTTAATACTAATTGCCGATCTTTATATTTTTGTAATATTTTGTTAGAAAAAAAAAAAACGAAAAAATTAGCAGTAAAAACAATTAATAACGAAAAAATTAGCAGTAAAAACTATGCTTTGCAGAGGTTACAAAAATCGTTTTATAAAAATTGCTTATGTAAACTATACTTTGCTGGATATGAGAAAATTATTTTATAAAACTTGCTAATGGAAATTATACTTTGCAGGATATAAGAAAATTGGACAAGGCAATTGGTTTACGCTATTAAAAGCAGCAATCTGATTCGTTTAAAAATAATTTTTTTTTTTAAAAAATTGTAGTGTAAACTATACTTTGCACCATTTGCAGTTGGGCTTCCATTACCGGGCCAAATATTAAAAACCAGATTTTTGGTTTTAATTTTAATGGAAACCGATATACCGATATTAATACCGGTATATACAAATATTCAAAAAAAACATTGAAACCCAAAGTAACAAACACAAACGGTTCCAAAACTTTGTTGAAATTAGTAAAACTTATATATGAAATTAATTCATTTAAAGAATAGACAAAAAGGATTAATAAAAATTATTTATTATTGAAATAGCCCCGCAAAAAGCATAAATTATTTAAAATTTCGTCATTTAAAGATTATCGAGTTTTCGTACATAACATTCTTGATGAAGAGAAAGCCCGTTTAGTTTCTACGCTCGTTCGGGTAATAGTTAAAATATAATCGTATACCAACTTCAAGTCGGTACCACGTGTACCGTCTTCCTCAAATATAGAAACTTCTTTTAGTATCATTTTAGTCAAATTGTTAATATTTCGATTTGTTTTTGGTACTGTTTTCATTTTCGTCTCATTAGTAATGGCCATGTCCAGCTGCTCCTGTAATGTCAAGCTCAAAGGTTTGTCTTTGCACATTATGATATCTTCGTCGTCGTCTGTTTCGGTTGGCAATACTGAAGTTTCAGCTTGAACGGATGAAAGCCGCGGGATAAGTTGTACAATTAAATTTACCAAAGCATTTTTAGTTAGCCGATCAAATATGATATCTGAATCAAAACTATTTTGGGTTTGATCTTCTTTATGAAGTAATTGTATGTGATAAGATAAATTTGTGCGTCTTTTTTTTATTCTTTTAAATAAGGAGGTTGTTATATTGTTACTTAATGATCCTTGCCCCAAATTTTGCAGCATAAAAGCCAAGGTAATATCAAATGATAGAAGATTAGCATCTCTCTACCATAAAACCTCTACAGACAATTTCACTGGTAGCAACATAGAAACTGTTTATAATATCAATTCTAATTCAGATTCTGTAAAGTTAATAGCTAAATTTAAGTCAATCAGGACTTTTTGAATGGAATTTTTCTTTTTTTTAAAACGGTCTAGCATAAAAAGTCAGCTAATCTATCTGGTTTTATTCTCTAATATTACTGACAGTTCTTTACCATGTTCAGTTTTTACATAAACTTGAAGGATTTCATTTTTTGTCGGTGATCGTCTGAACAGCCTTACAACTTTTCTAACTTTGCTTATCAATGGAGGCAAATTATTTGCAAGTTCATTTGAACTTAGTGAGGTCTGAAATATCCTTAATCCGTCTAAATGGTCTTCATATATTCATCAAAACGCTCATCAGCACTATCTTCATCAAATTCAAAATAATCATCTGTCGAGTCCACGATTGCTTTTATACAGGACGTCAACCACTGTCAATTAGATTCCATGGGCTAGACAAAGTTATTGGTTGATGGACGTTAATTGTCCCACTTCCTTCAAAACCGATGCACTATCCGTGGTAATACATACAAATTGCAATCATTTTTTAAGTTGTGTTCTTTCAGTAGGTTGTTAATTAATTTCAATTAACTCGTGCTAACCCAAATTCCAAAATCTTTTTTGAGAATGAACATTAATGTTCAAATAACGTCTATTTTATACAGAAGTATCAATTTAGTCTTCTATAAAAAGTTTTTTTTATAAAAGACTAAATTGATTTCCTTGCTATTGAAGTTCAGATAATTCTTTTATTATCGAGTTTCAAATTTTAGTAGCATATTTCATAAGTATTTGGCATATTTCATAATATGCTTTTGTCACGTCGAAACCTCGAGCAATAAGCAATTTTCTTAGCTCATTGGATGTTATAAAAACTCTGAATGGCAAACCATCGGTGGCCGCCATTTTAACTAAAACATTCAGCAGTGCATCTTCGTCTTCGCTTTTCGTAAAATAAGTTGAAATTTTCTTTGATCTTTCGCGCTAATAACTCTCCTTAAATCTCTGTAAAAATCTCCAAACTCGCATTAAGTCTCATTAAACAATATCTGTCCAATAAGAAAAAAAACTGAAATATTGGTATATACCGGTATTGAGAGCTTGGTATCGGTATTGGAATGGAATACCGGGATACCGGTTTTTGATATACCGGTATTGGATGCCCTAATTTGCAGCAATTATTTGATTGGTTGCAAATATTTTCCATTCTATCAACAAATATATTTCCTATAAATCGTGCTAAAGGGTTTTTAATTTTATGTGTAAGTTTGGCTTACAGATTAATTGAAGATGTTCTAAAACGATTAAAAAACGATAATCTTGTCAATTTAAACATATTTTATGAAAATTTATTGGATAAATTTATTAATAAAAATAATAAAATAGTTACTAATGAAGATCTTTTAAGACGTTTTGTTGATGGCACAACTATTGCACCATGATGACACAATTATTGTACCATTATTTCTTATTATTATTAGTTTGTATCCTGTTATACTTAAAAGGTAATTAAAAGCATTGCATTGCTCTGAGGTAAATCACTTTACATTTATTTCAAAAATAATTGTCAAATTATAATTTAATACAGTAAGTATTAAATGCGCTGATTGTGTAAGTAACATGAATCTAGATATAAAAAACTGTAGAGTTCAGAGACATGATGGAGCCAGTTTTGTCTCTGGGTGTATAAATAGTCTTTCTGTTCAAGTTCTAATTATAAATTCAAAGGCTCTGTATACACATTGTCATAGTCATCGACTAAACTGATCTGTTTGTGCATAGTGTAATGTCCAATTAGTCTCAGAGGTTTTTGATAAAGTTCGTAAAGTTTATTATTTTTTCAATTATTCAGAAAATAAACAAAGGTTTATAGAAGCTAGCATTTTAGAGCTTGAACCTTGAACGCAAAAAAAAAAAAAAAAAAAATTAAAAGATGTTTGTAGAACTAGTTGGATTGAGCGTATAAATGATTTAAACACTTATCTTAAACATTATTTATCTATTTTCCATAAAAAATGGCAAAATAAATAAAACAAAAAATAATTTTAAATAAATTTTCTCTCAATCAACCTAATAATTCTTAAGTCTTAGTGCCATTTAAACCAGTTTTTTACTGTAATTTTTTTCAAAAACCGTAACCTTTCTTTTCATTTGATCAAAAAATCTTCTTTCTTGTTGTTAAAGTTTAACATGGTTTAACTTTTTTTGAAAATCTTGTAATATAGAATATATGTAACCTTTTATTTGACTATGTATATAAATTCATTTGCACTTGTGTCTTTCTCTTATCTGTTCTCAATTTTTCCTTTTCCGTTTGTCCATGTCTGGAATAAATATATTCTTAGACATGCTGAGGAGCCCTGATGTTGGGCGAAACAACCATTTCTTGTTTTATAAATTCATTATTGTAATGTGTTGAGTCTAAATGTAAAGAATCTACAGCTCTATACTCTTTTAATTAGGAGCACTTTTTGTTAAAAGTTTCTAAGTAAAACTAAGATATGAGCTTCTCAATGCAATAGAAAGAAAACCTTCTAAAATGTTTCAGCCCAATGGAAGGAAGTTTTGAAGGGATACATAAAAGGAAGGCTAACGGAGTGATTGCCCCCTCCTTCCCCCATAGATTTCTTTTCTTTTTGAGATATTGAGCACATTGTTTAAAAAAGTAAGTAAGTTTGATAGGCTGTTTCAAAATGGTATGAAATTCGGATAAAATTGTGTAGTGCAAATTCTATTTTTTGGGCTTGCCTGCATAAAAAATCATAATACCTGTAAATGGACCGAATCCATCCATGATCCAGCCCCTCCTTATTATTTTATTTTCCTTGTGGGCGTAGTAGTGTCACTTACATGGCATAAAGCGCTTTTCTTTTACGAGGTAAATTTAAAACCTACGACCGTCCCTGCATTGTGTGATAATTATAAAACACACACACACACGCTTAAACCCTCCACTTGGAGGTATTGGTTGAAAATATGGTATACATTTAAACCATTTTGAAATATGGTAATATTTTTTAATTTAACAATTCGTAATGTCATTAAGACCCAGTGGTTAAACGAACCAAAACCTTCTTTCAGTGAAAACCGAAACAAAAAAAACCGAATCGAACCAAACCAATTTTATTATTTAAAATAAAATAAGAACCGAACCGTAACCGAAAAAACTTTTAAAAAACCATTATAAAATTTTGATATGTCAAAAAAGTTATTTTTTATTAAGCTATTCAATAATTTATATATATTATTTAATTTAAGAAGATTCAAACCACAGAAACGCAAAGTAAAAAAAAGAACAATATAAACATAATAAAGTTTAACCCGCCATATTGAACTATATTCTTTGCTATTATACAAATTTAAATTTTTATGTTTATTTTCTAATGTTTATTATACCAGGGGCGGATTCAGGAAATTATTTGGGTACATCTGATTTTTTTAAACAACTTGTAAACCCCCTCCGCCTCCTCCCCCCACCTTTAGGCCTGGATCGGGAGATATTGCATAAATCCCTCCCGATCCAGTTTCTTATTCAAATTCTTATTTAAAAGCTTTCTTATGGGGAAAAGATACTTAGAGGGACAAAAGGAGTATAAAAATATTTACCATTATTTCTTATACTAATTAAACTTACAGTTTAGTTAGTAAAGTAAATAAGTAAAATATTTCTACTTATTTCTTTTACTAACTAAACTGTGTAGAATAAATAAATTCAGTTTTATTTTGCAAAAGAAAATATTTTATTATTATTATTTTTGTTGTTGTTATTACTATTGCTATTATTATTATTGTTGTTATTATTATTATTATAATATAGGTAAGCGTAGAAAGAGAACTATCGTTTTTAAGTTTCTCAATTTTAAAGATCGGGAAAACATTTAAAAAAAAAAAAAAAAATGAAATTGTGGAGGGAAAACATGTATATTAACGAATTTCAGCGAGCGGACAACTAATGTTCGCAAACAACTTTCCCGACAAACAAAAGAACTACAAGCGTCGGGTAAATTCGCTAAAGTTGTGTGCTATAAAATAATCACTAAGCCATCTTAAAACAAAGTATATTCACAGTTATTTATAACAGAATAAAAAATAACTATTAATAAAAAAATGAATTTGAAAAATAATAATATTTTTGAAAACTCTTTAAAATTTTTTAAAATTAATGATTTTAAGTCGGATGATGAATCAGATCCAGACATATATTACTTTCACAAAATAAATTTGTCTGAATTTGTATGCTCTTATTTTCAACCAAATGAAGTTAGGAACTTTATAGGAGTAATAATAAAAGTGATTGTTTTAATGCGATTCGCGTGAACATTAGAAGTTTGCAAAAGAATTGTGAAATTTTTAAAATATAATTTACGAAACCAACAATTGTTTTAAAGTGATTTCCGTAACTGAAACTTGGTGTTCTAAAATAGATTTTAAATTAAATTATATTCTCCTTCCGCCAAATTTTAAAGAGATTGTTTTAGAACAAAGTAATAATAACCTTGCGAATGTTTAGAGTAAAATAAGACACACATCGTGAAATGAAAATAACGAATAAACTTTTGTTTACGGTAACTAGGGACGTTCCTATATTGCAGGGAGGAGGAGAACCTTTGTATTTGAAAGAAAACATTTTTTATAAGTTAGAAGCGATATTAGTGTTTTTGATACGGTGTAGTATGAGATTTTTACTCCCGCGTTTTTTTTAACTCCCCAGTAAAAACCGCATATTAATTTTTTACTCCCCAGTAAAAATCGCATATTAAATTTTTACTCCCATTATGAGATTTTTACTCCCATAAATTATTTGGCGGCCAAATGTATATTGCAACTTAGTTGTAATTTGAATATATTTTTTAACGTTTTAAAGACTGCGGTTTTTTGAAAAGCAATAAAGAAGCGATTCCGTTTAATATAAACACAATTTAAAAATTATGTTGCGTTATCAAAATTATGTTGTGAGATCAATTGACAAAATGCTACGAATTATTAATTGAGGAAATGTCCCGTTTGACGCTTTAACTTAACTCTTTGTTTAAAACTTTGTACAACTATTATAAATAAAAATATATATGAAAAACTATATTAACTGCTTCTTCAGACCACTGACAAATATACTCGATGTGCTTCATTAAGGTGGTAGAGACGCGAATAATGATCTAAAAAAAAAATCACGAAATTTTACCCTTTGATATGTCTATATTCATGCAAATAACATTGAAAACAATAAAAAATATTTCTTTGTCCTTATTTACACTTTGAAACACTCTGAGTTAGCATCAGACTCTATAGGAACGTCCCTAGTTACCGTAAACAAAAGTTTGTTCGTTATTTTCATTTCACAATGTGTGTCTTATTTTACTCTAAACATTCACGAGAATGTATCTGCTATCTACTACGCCTTAAAAGAAAAGAATTATAACGGGTAAAACTATCTGACGGAAAAGATGTATCTGGTAAAGGTCGGCTAACGGGTAATGTGATCAACATCTTTCAAAATTATGTTGGAATGACTATTTTTAAATAACGACAAAATTCAAATAGCCTTTTGGAAATAAGGAACTCTGTAATAGCTTCACTTCATCATTGCACTAATTTTACTTTTAAAGAATATCGTCATATATTTTGCACCGTGGGTGAAAAAAGCTTATGTAAATGGCAGTCTGATAGAGCAACTTGTCAAGTTACATACAAGAAAAAGGTGAATTAACCGTACTTTTACCGTTTGGAGTTTATTAAAACTCCATACGGTTAAAAAATAACAAGAAAAAAATGTCAGAAGAAACGAAAAAAAAAAAGAAAAAAATTAAGATCTATTAGAAAAAACTATTTTAAACAAAAATTAGATAAAGAAAATGCAAAAGATTATTGTGTTGGTGGTTTTTAATAATTTATCTGAGTAGTGTACATGATTTATAATTTTAAAATTGATTTTCCTCAACTTTAGTTTTTTTTATGAGAAGCTGTAGGAAAATAATGATATCTCTATAAAAAAACATTATTTCAAATTTTCAGGATATGTTCATTATTAATGATTTTAGTGCCTGAAACTAAAAAAAATTAAAAATAACCTACAATTACCATCTCAAATGAGTATTTTATCGCTAAAAATAGTTTTTTATACTATTGAGTCTGCTTTTTTTATCGTTTAAATTTTTTTTTTAATTTTGGTTTAGGCACAAACTACACTAGTATAATAGCATTTATCAAAATTTTAACCTTTCAAATTTTTAATTTTAATATTGGTGTAATCTTACGATATTTATGTTCTTGGGACGTTAACATTTTCACTTATTTTTGCTCAGTCAGCAATTTTTTTTTTTCAAATTAAAAAATTATTTGCAATACGTTTTAGATTTTTATCTATTATGCTAGTAACTCATCAAAGGTATGTAAGTTTATAAACATTATTAAAATTTCTGTAGAGTTTGAATCAATTGACAAAATTTTAGGAACTATTAATAAACGAAATGTCCGCAAATGACACTTAAACATAACTCTTTGTTTGAAACTTTGTAGACCTGTTATATATAAAACTATAAAAAAAAAACACTATAAAAACTGCTTATTTTGACCACTGACAAAGATTTAATTCGATGTGCTTCAACAATGGGGGCAGATATCCGAGTATACAGACTGTATACTGTATAATACAGTAAACATGGAGCGAGAAAAAAAAAACAATAATTAAAATTAAACAGCAATATTTAAAACGCAAAATTTAAGAAACAAGCAATAATTAAAAATAATTACATAAATAAGTGCACTAAATTTTCAATTGTTGATCACAACATCAAAATGAATTCCAGTTGAATTGTCTAGAAATATAGAATAATCACTTAACTTATTAAGCCGTAAACTACATGGGTAGATCATCCATTTTGTTTTTGCTCCATATTTGCTATATACTTGTATATCTACTTGCATAAATGAAGCACATCCAATTATCTCCGCATCAGTTGCCCATGTCGCATTTTCAAGCATTTTAGTTTTACAAATATGCACACGAATTGGCATATTCAAATATCCAGTCATTTCATCCTGTATTTCGTTGCACATATGGTTAACAATTTTGTCTCTAATTGGTTCATGATCATCTTCATTACCAGTTATGATAAAAGAAACTGCTCTAAAAAAAACAGCTTCCATCTCCTTTAACTCTATGAACTCCCTGTGGACAAAGAGTTAGGTTAATGTTTCCTAAGGCGACATTGTGTTTGCTAACAATTCCAAACTTTTCTGCAATCGATCTCCTCATATCAAAAGTTGCACATTTTGCTATTCTTTCATTTGAAGCATTTACTTTGCTTTTATGTTTAGCATTGTTGTATTTGTTGCTTGATTCAACGTCTTTGATAATTGGTTCTGTTTTGACATTATCATCATTTGATAACTTATTAATTACTTCTAGTTGAATGCTGTTATTTTTTAAGAATTTCTCTTTGTATAAGGACAAACTTGTTAGGTTATACTTTTTTTTCAATACTACAATTTTTTTATTCTTTAAACTACAGTTATTTGTACTTGAAATATTAGTTACCGTGTATGGCCCTACCCATGACTTCTCAAGCTTTCCACCTTTTCTGTCATCACGTTTATGATTTCGCAATAACAATTTTGTTCCTATAGAAATACTATTCTTTGGATCGACTCTTTTGTCATAGTCACGTTTTTGCCTTATTTGTGACTTTTGGATGTTTTCATAGGCTTCATTAAAAATACACTTCTTCTTTTCATTCATTTTATTGAAAGTTTCCATAATTGCTTTATTGTTATTTGAATCATCGTCAATCAGAGTAGCATTATCATTATAGTCAATCTATATCAATAGTCAATCTATATCTATAGTCAATCTGATCTATATCAATGGGCAGAGCTGGTTCTCTTTGATAAAGTAATGCAAAGGGTGAAAACCCTGTTGATTTGTGTTTTCTAATTCTCATTGAAAACAAAACACCGTCAATGATAAACGGCCATTCAATAGCAGCATCTTCTAACACCTTTACCAAGGTTCGTTTTATTGATTGATTTTGACGTTCTACTAAACCATTTGCTTGTGGATGGTATGCACTTGTCATGCGTTGATGAGTCCCAGTTTTCCTGTGAAGTTCATTAGACAGTTCATTCACAAACTCATGACCTTGATCGTTTATCTGTATTTCAAAACACCCGTGTCTAGATATTTTTTTATACAAGAATAATGCCACAGATTTGGCTATTTTATCAAAGAGAGGTTCAGCTTCTACCCATTTGCTGAAATAATCAATAAGTACTATCAAATATTTATAACAATTTACTTCTGGGAGTTGAGTCAAATCAATCCCAACCTGTTTCATGTTACCTTTTGGAATTGATATGCTTTGTAATAATGGTTTAACTTAAAGTTTCTTGTTTTTTTGCTTTATGACAGTTGTCACATTCTGAAACATAGGCAGTAATGTCTTTTACCATTCCAAACCAAAAAAATCTATTTTTAATATGTTCTGTTGTTGAAATAATGCCTATGTGGCCAGATAACGCATTAGCCTCATTAGAAACATCATTACCATCTTGCGCAGACTTAATTATATGGTGTTGCTCTTCTTTACACCAAATAACTTTTCTCTATGAAAAAAATATATATTTATTTATGATATTTATTTGTAGAAAATAAATAATCATTTATTTTATTTTATTATAATAATATTTATTAATAGAAAATAAATATTAAACTATTATTACAATACTAGCTGTTGCCCGTGACCAAAAAGTAGACAAAATAAAAAAAATAAAAGCAAATGGATACCACCTACACCATAATCACCATGGTGATAAAAGTCTAGACGGTTTCCATTCACCCAAAAATGTCAAATAAAGACAGAATATAAATGAAACAGTTTGTGATAAAATTCAATACAGAAAAAAAATTATTTATTTTAACAATAATGTTTAATCTAAACAATCGCAAAAAAAAATCTCTAATAAAATGACTTATACTTCTTAAAAAATAGATAATTAACAATACTGAATCATATTGTGAAACATAAACAAAAACAGTGATGACTAAAACTTTATATAAAAATTTAGATAACTCTCATTCATTCCATTAAATAATACATTTATTATTATTCAAAAAAATTATGGATTAGAGAAAAAATTTAATGAAGATAAGTTGAAGAAGTTTAAAAAATTTAAAAAGAAATTTCTCATCTCAAAACCAGTGACATATCCAGGGAAAATGAGGGCTATGAACTTCTCTTCCCCCACCAGAATCCATTTTTTTAAAATTTTAATTATCGACTCAGTTGCACATAAGAGATTGTTATTAAAACTACAATCATATAGGAATCAAAAACAAATTATCCATTGGTTTAAAGGTTTTCTAAGCAGAAAAACACAAAGAGTGGTTCTTGGTGTGATCAGCTCAGAGTGGAAAAAGTCATAGATGGAGTACCACAATAATCAGTTATTGGACCCCTTTTATTTGTTATTTTTAAATGATTTGACAAGTGAGATAACTAATCATTGCAAAATGAAAATGATATTATGGATAGTTTGAAGCAAATTATACAACTGGATGCCCTTCATAGTAAACCTATTTTACAAAACAGTGCTGAGTATTTTTATTGTAACACTGTCACTAGGAAGATTACCAGCCAAAGTTTATGAGCTCCTCCTACCCAAGAAAGTACCTTCACCACGGCTATGGAGCCTCACCTACCCCAAAGAACAGTTTAACGTTGTGTCCAGGACTTGAAATATTAAATTCAATCAAAATGTAACTCATATATACTAAGTATAATCAAAATGTAACTTATACGTGCTCAATTCAATTGAAGTGTTAAATTTAATCAAAATGCCAGTCCAGTTCATGACGTTAAACTGATCTGGGCAGGTTAGACTCTTTAGCCATGGTGAATGATATTCACATAGGAGATGGAAAACTCTGAATGGATTTTACCTTGGATGGTAGACTTCCTATGATGTTGTATGATGTAGACTTCCTATGATGTCACTAGGAAGTCTACCTGTTTTATAGTTCAGGAAACTGAGTATTTTTATACTCAGAAAACTGAGTATAAAAATACTCAGTTTCCTGAACTATAAAACAGGTTAACGCTTGGAAGAGCATCTAGTTGTAAAATCGGCTCCAAAATATCAAGTTTAAAAAAAAAAACACCACATTACCTGTTGCACGAATTTACAAGAGGCGCATCTGATGATATGTTGTTGGCCTCAGGTAAGGCATTGGACAGAAACACATCAATGGCCAGTAGCAAGTATGTTAAAGCATCCATGGTTGGTCCTAACACCAGTTGACCTCCTGGTAAAGTAGCTGGTGAGTATCAATGTGATAAAAGGTGTGAGATTAAAGGTTGGATCGGCCAATGAGGGTTGAATGCAAATAAAAAGTGAACAGAAATGGCAGGTAGAAGAAAACTAGACATATGCTGCCTGCAAGAAACTCGTTAGAAAGGTGGCGGTGCTAAGACTATTGGATATGATAATTGCTGGTACAAATTCTAATGGGTTGGATGTGAAGAAGGAATGTCAGGGGTTGGTATTTTGGTTGCAGAAAAATTGATAAATCATGTAGTTAAGGTAAGACGAGTGAATGAGAAAGTGATGGTATTGAGATTAGGAACTGGAAAGTCAGTGTTTAATATAGTATCAGTATATGCACCTCAAACTGGTAGGACAAGAGAAGAAATGTAATAATTCTATGTTGTTCTTGGTAACATTTTTAAAAATATTGGCCAAGGTTTATATTTGGCCAACATTTTTCAAATATTCTACAATACACATAGTATTAAGTATAAACTTCCAAATACAAAAATTTATAAAGAATAACTTAACACACATATATAACACACATGTACTTAAAGGTTGTTGTATCGCAGTAAGATAAAAAAATAGAACAACAACAACAACAAGTAAAGACAACAAATAAATTTAAAAATAATAAATATTTAACACACATGCATTCAAAGGCAAGATAAAAAAACATAAACATCTCTAAATAAAATAAAATCAAACTAATCAAATCTTGCAACAAAAAACTAAAAACAACAACAATCTTATTTTAGAAATAATAAAAATACACTGTACTTTTTATTTAATTGATAAGTAGCTAATTAAAATTAATTAATTAATAACTAATTAAATGAAAATTACATTAAAAAACATTGTATTAAATTACAAAATACAAATATATACTTAAACTAGAGTGTTGAAAAAAAACTGCTTACCTTAACGCTAGATTTACCCAGATGATACAACTCATTATCTTCAATTACATATGGCTTTGCTTTTCTTCGAAAGTTTGATTTATCACCTTTACTAATAGCTGTCTTTGAATATATATCTTTTTTCAAAAAATTATAAACGTCGGTAAATTCAGTATGCATCGTTAAATTAAAAAAAATAAGCTACTGCTTTAAAAGATTTGCTTTTTTAATACTTTTCCAAGAACCACAGTGATTAAATACGTTTTGCCGCAAAATATTTTTTGGGAGTGAAAATCTCATAATGGGAGTAAAATTTTAATATGAGAATTTTACTGGGGAGTAAAAATTTAATATGCGGTTTTTACTGGGGAGTTTTTACTGGGGAATTTTTACGGGGAGTAAAAATTTAATATGCGGTTTTTACTGGGGAGTTAAAAAAACGCGGGAGTAAAAATCTCATACTACAACGGATCAAGAGATCTTTTTTTCTATATTTTCCGTATATTTTTTACACATTTTTTCTAATAAATCAGATAATCAAATAAAACAAAACGAGGATAGAATGTCAATAAAAAAGCGAATTGTTAACAATAATCAAATCATCAAATCATAAAAAATGGTAAAATCATTCAAAGATCAAATTTTACAGCACGACTGAAATAACTTTTTTTTTTTTTTTTGTGAGTTCTTTATTACATTTTAAAACATCACGATAACATTTCATAAAATTTAAAAGCTAAAATAAAATAATACAAACAATTACAAGTGAAGATATTTAAATATATATACAAAAAAAGAACGCGGAAACTCGAAGAAGGTCTTGTCGTCGAGTACCGCTGTTGTTGAGAAAAGACGTTGTTGCATTTTTAGATGTTAAATATTTTACAAAGTAAATAAAGAAGTTAGTGTTTTGCAATAATAATAATAAATAACAAAATTTAAATTAAAAAAATTACAAAAAAATAAAAAGTTCCCAAAAAATTTCCTAAAGATAATTTGACAGATAATATAATAGCAATAAAAGCTTGCAGATCGTAAATAATTGAGTTACAAATCATATCAAGAAAAAACATTAACGTTAATGATAACATAAACATCATCTATAATACTTTTTTATTAAACTTTCTATAAAATCTATGACGCTAATTTTCCAGTATGTGAATATAAAGGCATATTATCTCTTTGGATAACTAAGAGACTAAAAAGTCTTTTAAACTAAAACAAAAGTTGCTATAATAAATACAATATCCGAAAAACATAACCAAAATTACAAAAACTACAAAAATCTGATTGAAAAGCTCCGTAAAAGTGTTTTAAAAAAATTATTATTCTAAATTGCAAACTAGTCCATTCATTTTAGGTTACTACCCTGAAAAAATTCTAAATTAGCTGAAATTTCGTACATACTCTCGTAATAATATATTGTTATACCGAAGAAATCCCCCGTTGTTAGCCTTTGGGGAAAATGAGTTAATGACATTTTTCCATAATGCTCAACTTCACTTTATGTTTTCAAGTCAGAAAATAAATTTATACAAATATCGCATTAGTTGAAAACGATTTTGAATTTAAATTTTGACAAATTTAAAATAGTGAAATAACAATTCAATATTAAAATTACAATTACAAAATATAAAATAAAAATTATTATAAAATATCATTCCTTTAATTTATCATTCATTATCATTCATTTAAATCATTCATTCATCAACATATCATTCAATATCATTTATTTAAATTATTATAAAATATCATTGCTAACTCATAGAAAAGAAATATGATTTGTGTTTTTAATGTACAGAAAATCAACGATTTGAGTAAAACGTTCAAATCGAAAAGTGATTCGAACATTTTCAAAAGTTTTTATTCATTTATTTTTTTAAAGCAAAAAAATATAATAATGAGATAGATTAAAGTTTATTAGAACAGTGATACATGTTCTAAAAGACACGCAGGTCCATAAAACATGAAGGACTCTGACAACGTGCCCTACAATCACATAATACATATGCTAGAAAACTTACAAAGTATGTATATATTACAATTATATATAAGACCACAGTTATAAAACAAAAACTAGGTAGCTGGAACAGTTGTTTTCAAAGTCGATAGAGTTAATTTTAATTTTGAGGCTGTTGATATTTTAGGCATTCATGACCTCGAGTGTAAATATAGTTGTTAATTAAATAGAAACTTTATTTATTTAGGCAAACTAAATTGTTCAAAATTTTGTAACATGTAATCATGTCTTGCTTAAGGCGACGAATTTCTAGTTAGTTCCAATTAGTAGAATTAGTAGTTTCAAACCAAGAATTTCAAGGCTATTTAAATATGAAAAGTTGTTTAGATTAGCAATTCTCTTGGTAAAACGTCTTCGCACTCTTTTTACTTTTTTGTTTATTTCAGTGCCGTTTGGCAACCAAACCGGATAGCAATATTCTAAGATCGGTCTTATATAGGTGGTCTAGGCTTTTACGATAACATGTGGATTTTAAAACACTTAAAGGTTAGATATCCTTGAATGTTTGATGCGCGGACGATATTTAAAATATGATTATTGTAATTTAAGTAAGAACCCATGGTCACACCAAGATCTTTTGGGTTTTTAGACAAGGTTAAATTATGATCTTCTAATTGATAGTTGTAATTTATATCTTTACAAAATGAATTAAGTGCTATTCTATGAGTAAAACACTTATTATTGGCAACTTTTAACTGTCTTTTTACTTTTAACTGCTTTTAACTTTTTTTTTTTTTTTAAAAAAAAGCAACATTGAATTTTCAACAAGACTTATATTTCACGGATTAAAATCAAGTTAAAGCCAAGAATCACGTAAGGAAATTAAGATAAAATTTCAATTTAAAAGTTTTTATATTGACATCTTCCATTGATTTTTTATTCTGTTTTTAGAAGTTAAACAATAGCTTTTCTTTTCAAGAAACAATGGAAGAAGATAGAAAAGAATACATTATCTGTATTGAAACAGTATTAAATCTAACGGCACTTGGTACAAAGGGATATATCAAGAGCAGAGAAGGCTTAACAAGGAATGTGGTATAAAAGAGAGCACAAGGTACTTATGGGTATCAATTGAACCTCATACTGCAGCTATCAACGACGCAATGAATTTCTTTTTAAAATCCACAATAATACCTAGTGAGCAACATATAGATCTCGGTCAATCACGAATAAAATTAGATGCAAGTGAAAAAAGTTTTATGACTTATTTTCAAATAGAAATATTTAAATGATAAAAACTTACTTTCATTCTCATCTGGTTTTATTTTAGTACTAGGTTAAGATGCGGTAAACTGCAACCAAGCAGAAGAAGTTGGATCAAAAGGAAATAATAAATAACCTTAAGTTCACTGCAGTCAAAATCAAAAAATAATATCTAATTAAACCACTAAACTTTTTGGCAATTACAATTAAAATTAGTCAATAGAAGGTTTATGTTAATTTACTAACTTTTTCACGAACAACGACGAGGAGAAATGTTTCAGATTTGAGTTAACAACAGAGCCAAAGTCACTGCTTGAAAACAATGATGGTGAGAAAGCCAGACAAGCCTTCTTTAAAAAAAGCTATGCTGAATGATGCAGTAGCCATTGAAATCAATATGATAAATGAGAACAGCATATACTGACCGTGCACTCGGATCGGTACATCTAGTGTTTGATGGATATGAAATTTAATTAACTAAAAATGCCTAACATGCGGGAAGATATCCCAGCAAGAAAAAGTCGTTGATTCAACGTCTTATCGAGGTGGAAACCACAACGTCAGAATTTTCAACGTTTATTCCACGTTGATTTATTGTTAATAAACTAATTTATTGTTAATAAACTAATTGTTAATAAACTATTGTTAATAAACTAATAATCAACGTTAAATCAACATGTCTTTTTACTTTCGTTTTGATATCGAGACAAATAAGACTTCTTATTAAAATAAAGATGGCTAATCACTCGCAGAAATGTGCTATTTTTAATTGTATTTTATTTAAAAGTGGTAGTATTTACAATATTACATATCTGTTTTTCATTTATGGGTAATAATTAAAGATTTTTTAGTTTATAGTTTACGTTTTTTATTCTCCTGGTTGGAAGTAAAAATGCTTCAATTTTAATATTATTAATGATTATTGAAAAGAATTCTCTTTTTCTTACGAAACATTGTTTTACACAGCTTCAATTACAAAGATACATTTTTTTATTTTTTTGTAACTAATTAGTTACAAAAATTAACAGGGTGTTATTTTAAGGTTTACTTTTATGTTCTATTTGTATTTGGAAAGGGTGGTTGAATTTTGTAGTTTTCTGTTTACAAATGAAGTGGTTTGCCCATCTCTTTTTCCATTCTCTTTCTAATAGTTCAATATATACTTTTGTTTGGGGCTAACACTATACATTTGTAAATTACATTTAAGAATCTGCTTACAACTTTAAGTTGTAAAAAAATTGTGTACTTATTTTTATTTAATCTCGTATACAAACTTATATAGCTCTGAAATCATTCATCGAGCACTGTTGAATATATGCACGTAAAATTTTTACTTATATTTAAATATATATATATATATATATATATATATATATATATATATATATATATATATATATATATATATACACATATATACATATATATATATATATATATATATATATATATATATATATATATATATATATATATATATATATATATATGTATGATATATATATATATATATATATATATATATATATATATATATATATATATATATATATATATATATATATATATATATATATATGACAATTTTATAAAAAAATCTTAATATTTAATAGAACAATAACAATATTATTCCCAATATTGCAAAAACGCTATATAAAATATATTCCTGGCTAACCTGATAATATATTTATTTAAAGAAATAAAAGTATTCAGTTGTTATGTCATCACAGAATATGTAATGGAGAAAAATGAATAAAATAGTAATTGATTTATTTACTGAGACAGATAATTCAACAAAAACAAATAAACAATAAATATTTATTTCAGATTATAGATTTGTTAAAGAAGAATCAATTGAGGAAAAACTTAAAGGTGTTGAAGAAACAGATTTTGACTCAGATTCCAATCTTGACTCGGGTAGTTCTGATTCTTGTGTCTTGAATCATGGAAACGTATAGATATAAATGTTTCCATGATTCAAGACACAAGAATCAGAATCAGACATTATAGATGACATAGAAAAAATAGTAAATGGAAATCTACATGAAAAATTAGCGGAATGGGTTGTTGTGAACCAAACTTCTTATTCTGCATCGAATCAACTTTTTTTTATTTTGAGAAACAATGGCCATGCGGATTTTCCAATTATTGAAACCTTTATGTAACATTCCTCTGCAGAATAAGTGTGGTGGCGATTACATTTATTATGGTTTGGAAACTAATATTTTAAAACATTAAAGTAAATTTCCAGATCTGGAGAAAATTGAATTAGTTGTGAATGTTGATGGGATGCCATTATTTAAAAGTACTTCAGTCACTTTATGGCCCATACTTTGCTCATTTTCAAGTATTCAACCATTTTGAAAGAGCAAACCTTCTTCTGAAAAGAGCTTTATGTTTGATTTTGTAAACGAATTATCAATTTTATTACAAAATGAAATCAAAACTCCTGACAAAAATTATTATGTTGTAAATGCAATGCATTTTTGTGAAGCTGCACCAAGCAGTGAACGCCTTAGAGATGAATAATAAGTTAAAAAGAGTTTAGCAGAGTGAGATAAAAGTACAAAAGAACAGATGTCCAGTAGAAAAAAAGAGCCTCAAAGTAGAAAAATACTAAAGAAATGATAAGTAAAATGTTGTAAAAATAAAAAATAACAATAAACAATTGTCGAGATACTTATATATATATATATATATATATATATATATATATATATATATATATATATATATATATATATATATATATATATATATATATATATATATATATATATAGTATGTATATATATATATATATATATATATATATATATATATATATATATATATATATATATATATATATATATATATATATATATATATATATATATATATATATATATATATATATATATGACAATTTTATAAAAAAATCTTAATATTTAATAGAACAATAACAATATTATTCCCAATATTGCAAAAACGCTATATAAAATATATTCCTGGCTAACCTGATAATATATTTATTTAAAGAAATAAAAGTATTCAGTTGTTATGTCATCACAGAATATGTAATGGAGAAAAATGAATAAAATAGTAATTGATTTATTTACTGAGACAGATAATTCAACAAAAACAAATAAACAATAAATATTTATTTCAGATTATAGATTTGTTAAAGAAGAATCAATTGAGGAAAAACTTAAAGGTGTTGAAGAAACAGATTTTGACTCAGATTCCAATCTTGACTCGGGTAGTTCTGATTCTTGTGTCTTGAATCATGGAAACGTATAGATATAAATGTTTCCATGATTCAAGACACAAGAATCAGAATCAGACATTATAGATGACATAGAAAAAATAGTAAATGGAAATCTACATGAAAAATTAGCGGAATGGGTTGTTGTGAACCAAACTTCTTATTCTGCATCGAATCAACTTTTTTTTATTTTGAGAAACAATGGCCATGCGGATTTTCCAATTATTGAAACCTTTATGTAACATTCCTCTGCAGAATAAGTGTGGTGGCGATTACATTTATTATGGTTTGGAAACTAATATTTTAAAACATTAAAGTAAATTTCCAGATCTGGAGAAAATTGAATTAGTTGTGAATGTTGATGGGATGCCATTATTTAAAAGTACTTCAGTCACTTTATGGCCCATACTTTGCTCATTTTCAAGTATTCAACCATTTTGAAAGAGCAAACCTTCTTCTGAAAAGAGCTTTATGTTTGATTTTGTAAACGAATTATCAATTTTATTACAAAATGAAATCAAAACTCCTGACAAAAATTATTATGTTGTAAATGCAATGCATTTTTGTGAAGCTGCACCAAGCAGTGAACGCCTTAGAGATGAATAATAAGTTAAAAAGAGTTTAGCAGAGTGAGATAAAAGTACAAAAGAACAGATGTCCAGTAGAAAAAAAGAGCCTCAAAGTAGAAAAATACTAAAGAAATGATAAGTAAAATGTTGTAAAAATAAAAAATAACAATAAACAATTGTCGAGATACTTAAGAGTCATTTTCTGTTGTTCTCCTAAGTTGTCGTTAGTGTCCAGCAGTGTGAGTGTAGACAGTATCAGTGATGGAGCAGAGTTATTCGTTTTATAAGTAGTTATTATGTGGTCTGTATTATTAGGGTGGTAAACATACATTATTGATATAAGTGTTTCATTGACGTCTCGAGTATCGTATGGGTTTGCGCCTTATGGTACAGTATGAACACTGGAAGACCTCCAGCTTTTGCCTAAAACCGACATCCCAAAAGAAGTTCCACTCTGGGTCTACACCAGGGTATCTTGTTAAGGTATCCCATTCTGTTATCTTAAAAGGACTATTCTTGGAGTATCCTGTTAGGGCAATTGCCACAGACTTCTGAATTGACACTGGGACCAGAGGACACTTAGTGGGGCTCAGTACAACTTGCATACAATTGTAAGTCACTTTTTTAACATGAGTGTCGATAAGTGCAGTGCTTTGTTGCAGTTTAACAAGGGTCAGTGAGAGTTGTGAACTGTTTTGAGTCTTATAGATGTGTATGTAATGTTGACAGTCAATGCAGTGTTCTTGTGTGTGTCTGCTGTATTATAATGTCTTGATGGTATGAGTTGTTAATGTAAAATTGGTTGAAAGTCATTAAAACTAGTGTAACGTAAGCTAGACGTGAATACTAGAAGTCCGATAACATGTATTTTAAAAATAACAAACTATTGCATTTTGATAATCTGGAAAATTTAAATAGAATTACACCAATATAGTAACAATAACTTGTATATTTAGTTAACAAACTAATAAGTTAATAATAATAAGTTATAAGATTAACTGTGAATATGTCATGTGACTGTAATGTTACCAGGATTATCTGAAGTGGAGTAGAATTATTTGTTTTCTAAAACAGTTAGTAGGTAGCCTCTAGTCAGTTGAACAGACTGTATGTATAGCATGGCTGACTTTGTGTCATATGCAGTGAATATTTAATAATAAAAGATAATGGTAGGTTTCTTTACTATATCATTTGTGAGTTTCAGCTGTCCTTTAACTTGCTGTTGTTTTGTATGCAACATTCATTCAAGTAAATCATTTAATATAGTATATATATTATATATATATAATATAGTACTAGCAGAAAGCAACCCGTAATACGGGTTACGGTCGGTCTATTACTTAATTTACAGTGGCTGTTTTCCACAATTTAAAGTTGCGAAACCATAACTAATACTATGTAAGAAAAACGCCTTCAAATTAAAAAATTAAGCCATCTGCAAAATTAAAATAAATTAATTTACCAATTATTTAACGTTATTTGAGTAATTTAAAACTGACATAGGTCATATCAGTGTATGGCAGAACCATTTTCCTAGACATTACAAAGCTCAACACAGTACGTTTTTAGTTACTGACACATAATAATAACACTTCATCATGCTTTAAATTGACGAAAAAGTAAAGCTAAATTCTTATTATATTTTTTATATCATGAACTTTAATTAATAAGATTAATACCAAGTATACTTTGACACTAATAAAAGACAGTATATTGACAGTATATTTGAAGTATATTTTCTCATATATTTTGACACTAATAAAGGACCTCCCTTCCTCGTTTTTGCCTTAATGGTGGCCAGGAGAATAAAGTTATTTTTATTAAGAGTAATCAAGTTTTTTATGAAGACTTTTTACCAAAATAATAAAATGTAAAACAATGATTTACATTTTTAAGAATTTTTTCTTTTTAATATATATAAGAATTTAAAATATATAAGAATTTTTTCTTTCCTCAAAAGTGTTGCAAATGCAAACTAAGCTAATTAATTAGTTCAACCCGTTATAAAATTTAAGTAACTTCGTATTTGACAAATGCGCAAAACTACAATATTCTCCATGTATTTAAAGGTTTTTAGTTTGTTTTTAGTTGCGATCCCTCTTTAAAAACATCTCTTAAGTTACGTACAACAAATTATTAGGCATAAAAAAGAGAAATTTAAAAAAAAATTGAACTAATTGCATATATTTATATCATTTTAACTGACAAAAAATTTGACAAAAAATGACAAAAAGACAGGCATTATAGTTTCGAATATGTTTAAAAAAATTAACATTAGCATTACGATCTACATAATTACCTGTAAATAAATCTTGTAAAACTTGTGTAAATGGTGAAAGTGGAGGTAAAGCTACCTTACCATTATGGCAACATAGAAAATGTGTTTCATCTGGAAATTTCTTAGCACCACAGTGCTGACAAATTTGATTCATTTCTCCAAAATAATTATAATCTGGAATAGCATTACTTCTTACTATAAAATACATTCGTCCTTGTCGAACAGATCTTCTTACATTTTGGCGAAGATTAACTTTAACTCGAGTTAGCCTATTTCTTTCATTTTGTAAATGATTAATTTCATCTCGCCTAAGTCTATTTCTTTCATTTCGTCTACGATTATTTTCAACATGCCTTATAGCACTTACATCGCCTTGTAAATACATAACTTCATCTCGCCTATCATCCATTTCAATGTCATCATTATCATTAAACATATTTATCAAAGCAACACTAACTATTTCTTTGTTTTACTACTCTAAAGTTAACAATAAAATAAAAAAAATTAATAAATAACTAAAAAAATCTTATTCGAAAAATTATAAAATAAAGAAACCAAATAAATGCAAAATAAAATTAATTTGCCATCATCAAAAGTAATACACCTGTATTACTTAGTTTATTTAATTAAAGTTAAGAAAAACCTGCAACCATATTAGCAAAGACTTATAAAAAAAAGTTAAAATTTATTTTGTTTCTAATAAAAAAATTTAGAAAATAAACAAATATCCTTTTTTATTAGAAACAGTTAAGTGTTTCTAATAAAAAAAAAAAAATATATATATATATATATATGTATATATACATACATATATACATACATATATATACATACATATATCCTTGGAGTCGCGGACAGCGTCATAGTTCATGTGTTGGGAGAAAACATTGAACAAAATGCATAATAATACTTATAAATGCGTTATTAACCCCCAAAAAAGGCAAAAAAGAGGTGTTGCCTAAAACAGGTTATTAACCCCCTCCCCCCAACACACAAAATATTACGCTGCTGCAACTCCATATATATATATATATATATATATATATATATATATATATATATATATATATATATATATATATATATATATATATTGAACTATTTATTAGTGAAAACATATGAAATCCAAAATTTTTGTTATAACATATATAGTACATTTTATAAATAAACCTTTACAGTTTCCTTGGTACAACAACTCCATCATGATTAATAACAACTCTGTAAACATGAATTTTCTAATAATCTAAATCTTAATAAATTATAAACAATTAAACTTAAATAAAAATGTATGAAAATGATTAATGGTATATTAAATATAGAAAAACAAACATATACTAACTATAAGAATTATAGTAACTTATATTTTCAATATTAACATCTATAACACATTTAAAAGTACAATTTAAAAAAAGATTACAATAAACTAATTACTTAATAAAATTTTAAAAAGTTTTCTATTACCTATCAATTTAAGCTACTAAACATTATCTACCTAATGTCAACGTAAACATTTTCATAACCAAGTGTTTTCTTAAAGGTCATGACTTCTTTAAGAAAACAATTCGTTAAGAAAAGTCTGGAATCTACTTAAAAACTAAGAAATAGTGTATTTTACAGAATACATAATTGTAACTAATATCGAACAATAGGTATAACTATGCGCACTAATAATAATAATATTCACTGTGCTATTTCAGATAAAAGCAGCGAGTTCTAGTAATGAAACTACCTATTAATCATTTTTAACAACAGACACTAACATAAAGATAAGTCAAAGGTAACAACATTACACAAAAAATAATTAAAGATGTTATGTATTTTCAGAATAGTTATATTGAAGGCTAGACTACACTTAGACCTAAAGCAGTAACACCACTTGACTGGTAAGGTTGACGAATCTTGCTCTAGATCTATATCTCAAATATATCGTGTGTTATAGTTATACTAACTATAAAACACAATATTTTTTAAAATGTTATATAACATATAAAAACACCTCATTTAACAATCATGTACACATTAGATAAAATCAGGGATGCAGAGTACCAAAAAGGACTCCGGATTTGAAAGTCACAAAAAGATTCCTTTATCCTAGTTTTTGGTATACAGGAGCACAAAAAATATATATAAGTTTATGGACTACTAAAAGGAAAAAAATTAAGACTTTTAGGTTAGAGGAACAATCGTTTTTTTAGCCCAGAATTCTTAGGTATTATGGCGGCAAGGACTCCTGGCTTATAAACAATAAGTTTCAAGTCATTAAATCTCATGAAATTATTATAGCAGATAATAAGTCAATAAACATGTTTAGAGCTTCTGGACACTACAGACTTGGAAAAAGTAGATACAAAAAGCTGGAGTCCTTTTGGGACTTCGCATCCCTGGATAAAATACATTTCATACTATTATAAAAACACATTTATATAAACACATTTATAAAACAACTATATATATCACTACATACACGTATTTATCAAACTACATATATCATCTCATACACATATTTATTAAAAACTTTTTAACTTTGAGCATAAGATAAACATATAAGCAAACCTTTAACAGCTATAAAACGACATTTATTAGCATTAATTATTTTTAATGTAACAAAGAATGCAGACTACAATTTACAACATTGTAATGAAAAAGATGAAACCATTAAAGAACAAAATTATAAATTTCAAATAAATACATATTCAGATACCTTAAAATGAAGCATAACACAACATTCTTTTGACAAATTCCAGAAGAATTTTTTTTTATTTTTCTATTCCTTATTTTTTTTCCTAAGAATATAAAATATACATATAGATATAGAGCAATATAAAATAGATTGAAATAAAGGCAAACTTATGTATATAAACTTACATGAACACAAACAACAATCTTATTCTATTTAACTTTTCATATTAAACACATAAATAAAATTTTATACTCATTATTCTTTCTACAAAAAATAATCTTAATCTATAAATAAGAAAATGAATTGAACTTACTAAAAAAGCCATCAGCTCCTCTTAATTGCACCAGAAAATAAAACAATACTTGCTTAAAATGTTCTAAAAAGACTAACGACAAATCTGAAACAGTTTACTAAAACAGAAATTTTAGTTAAAAACTTCTTCTAAAAAATGAAAACAGGCTATAAAAATTAGAAAAATAAAAACAACCAACAAACGATTATTTAAATTTTCTATTTTAAACAATGAACAACATCAATTCTTTTCGAAAATAATAATATATCAGCTCAATTTGCTTGCTTGCTTGCTTGCGAAAGACCGCATGGAATATATAACCGCGCATTCAAAAGTCTAGAAACTACTTAAAAACTAAGAAATGGTGTATTTTACAGAATACAGAACCGTCATTAACAACACGAACATTAGGCGTAACTATGCGCACTATTCATTACCGTATTAATAATATATAGATATATTATGTATATATATATGTAATATATACTATAATATATGTATTATATAGTATATATTATGTATATATATATGTAATATATACTATAATATATGTATTATATATATGTAATATATACTATAATATATGTAATATATACTATAATATATATATATATATATATATATATATATATATATATATATATATATATATATATATATATATATATATATATATATATATATATATATATATATATATATATATATATATATATATATATATATATATATATATATATATATATATATATATATATATATATATGTTAGTCATATTTATAAAGTACTTTCTGTTTTCAAACTCACGATTTCAACATATAGTATTACGGAGGTTGGTCCAAATAACTTTGCAAATAAAAGAAAAAATTTAGACACAATTAATGGAACCAGAATGGTTAAATGTTTACAAAACAGTAATTGGTAGCTATAATTTTAATTTTAAGTGTTGAAAATTGGAAAAGATGTTGACCTATATATTTTTATATATTTATATTTCTTTTTAATGGCTGCCTGTTAAAAATAAATGAATTTAGTTGAATTCACAAAAAATAGATATAAAAACTAAAAAATAAAATATATTAGTTTACATTAAAATTGTAAACTTCATGTATTCTTATGAAATAATATAAATTGAAGATATTCTTTCCTCCTTTCTATACAATTTTATTCACTTGACCAAATTTGAATGTTTTTGCATTTATTTTTTAGAATCGACTAGGCGCTTTGAGCCTAAGGCAACAGACAAATAAACTAGATTATTTATAGCCTCTTGCCTAAATATGCACCTTATCGTTTGAATGAAGGTAAACGGAAATCTGACAACCACGAAATAGACGATGAAGTCACGAAAGTGGTAAAGAAAAAAATCAGGATGAATTCGTCGTAGACGATTACGTTGAGTCAAGTGAAAGCGGAAGTAGTTTCGAAAAAGATAAAGAAATTATCTCCTTTGTAAAAAACTTTAACATATACCCTCTAAAAAATGAAGCGTTGATTTGATGTTGATCAACGTTGATTTTGCGTTGACATAAGCGATCAACGGCGATCAACTATAAATGGATGTTGTAGCAACGGCAATCTTATCAACAGCAAATCAACGTTTATTTACAAACACTGAGCATTCGTTGATTTTCTGTTGACAAAAAACAAATTTATTGAGCCGTTTACTAACAGTAATTTGCTGAGCAAACAGCATGTTCTGCTGGGATTTTTTTTGTTATTTTTAGTGGTAGTATAAAGTTTGTTCAAATTTTAATTATATAACGGTATGAAATGAATATAAACTTTATTGAAAAACATATATTTTATTAAGTAATTATATTTTTAGTTCTTGAATAAAGATTGTCCTAATGAAATTAGGGTAGTTCTTTAACTATTTGAGGATAATAGAACATCGTAATATAAATATTTTAACAATTTAGCTTGAAAAAGTCACAACTTAGCAGCAATTTGGCTTATTAATGTTTATTATAATAACATTACTATTATCATAGCTAATTAGTAATGTTTATGACTGCTAGTATGTGCCTGATAAGTTCTGACTGCAAACTTAAATCATATAGTACAAAATGCAATTTAAATTGGTTTTTTCTGTATAAGAATTATAATTCGTTAATTTTTTTTCTTTTATGATGTAATAAAATAAAAATATTAATGCCTAAATGTGACAGAAGCCTAAAAGATTTTTGTTTCTGAAGATGTGCCCAGCGATATATTGATGTTTTCAATCACTTCGCCTGAAAATAAATTTTGTTTAAGTAAAGTTGAATCTAATTATGGTGATGTTGACGACATTGCAGTTGAAAATAGTTTATACAGTAGTATTGATACTCTAACTTCAACAAAAGATTTTTTATATGAGTTACAAAAATCTCTTTAAAAAGTTAATGTTTTATATGTCAATGGAGGCGATTGTATATATCTTGGAGTTGAAAGTGCAATTGATTATTATATATCAACAGTTAAAAATAAGGAAAAGCTTGATCTAATTGTAAGTTTTGATGGTGCACCTACGTACAATAGTAAAAAGACTTCCATTTGGCCTATACTAATTACAACTAACAGAAAAGGATCATATGCTGTTGCAATTTGGTATGGTCAGGGAAAACCAAACAATTTGGATAAGTACTTTGAAGATTTTATTCTTGAAATGAAAAAATTGCAAACTAATGGGTATAAACTGCTGCAGGTGGCTATTAAAGCTTTTGTTTGTGATGCGCCTGCAAGAGCATTTGTTAAATGCATTATAGGACATAGTGGCTACCATAGCTGTGAAAGATGTATGGCAGTTGGTACACAAAAACATGGTGTAAGATTATTGGAAACAACTGCTTTACTTCGTACTGACATGGCTTTTAAAAATATTTGTATAAAGAAGAAGGTCACTAACTTGAGAGTCTTTCTCCGCTTGTTCAGTTAAATTTCCCAATGGTAACTGGATTCCCATTGAACTATATGCACCTTATATGTATTGGGGTAGTTAAAAAACTTCTAATAAACTGGTGCAAAGGTCCCCAATGTATTAGAATAAGTCAATCTGTTAAAGACAGTATTTCAAATGAACTCATAAATTTGCGAAGTTATACACCATCCAATTTTCAACATAGACCACGCTCTTTAAATGAACTTGAGAAATGGAAAAGCAACAGAGTTTCGATTCTTTCTGCTTTATGCTGAACCTGTTGTTTTAAAAAGGAAAAATAAATAAAACTAACTATGACTTATTTATTTCTCTTTCATTTGCTATGCACATACTGTTTTTTGATAGAATGGTGAAAAATGAATTGTTAGTGGCATATGCTAAACAGTTGCATATATGGTTTGTTAGAGGAGTGAAAATTTTGTATGGGGAGATCTTTGTAGCATACAATGTTCATAGCATGATTCATTTAGCTGATGATTGTGTTAACTTTGGGGAGAGTCTTGATCATCTATCAGCTTTTCCTTTTGAAAACTTTTTGGGTTGAATTTAAAAAAATGGTGCGAAAATCATATCAGACTGTTGCCCAAATAGTGAATCAACTATATGAGAGAAAAAAGTTAGATACTTTTCTTAGAGAAAGGAATGGTAAAGAATTTTCTGTCTAAGTGGTAAATAAAAAGATCACATTAAATCTACGAGACAGAGTTTATTTCATTCAAGATAAATAAACCCTTTTATTTTAGTAAAAGAGGTTTTGGTAGATATTGTAAAATGCAAGGCTCTAAATCCTCATTCAGTTCAAAAGTTTTTTCCTGATTGTTTTGAAACATTTATTTAGACGGTTGTTATGTAAATTCATTAGCCAACCTAAAAAAAAAGGCCTAATGATACCTGTTCAAAAAGGTGGTTATGCTTTTTTTCTGCTTAGGCATTGTGATATTGCTACGATCACTGATTTCTTGAATTAAAAACACAAATTTTGATTATACTTGCAGACCATCAATTTTTAAAGAATGTCTGTGCATGTGTCATTTTGTAAAATTTGTTATAAATTTGTCAAATATATAGTTCATGGAATAATTTTAAAGTGAGTTTAATGCATTTTAATTTATAAATTTTTTGTGGGAAACAAATACCTGGTATGTTTATAGAAATAATAAAATATTTGCGCTGGTGTTTTACATTAATAAATCTATAAAGTGTTTTTTTAAGTTCATTCATCTCTAATGTTTTTTTAATTTTATTTTGAAACTTATATAAGATTGTTTATAATTAAATTGCACCAGATTATTGAAATGTCAATTTTTAAATGGAAAAATTAAAGAAGTGGAAATGATTGCTATAAGTTGGATGAAAAATGATGGGAAATGCTTCTGGCTGCCATTTAAAAGTTCCGCTGCAATTCGTAAAGCTGTCACAACCGTGCAGCCACCAACCTCTGATTAGAAGATTTACCCAGATAGGATTTTATACACTACAGGTTTGCATATTACTATAAAAAAATGTAAAATAATTGAATTAGATACTGAACAGTATGTTTTGACCAGGGCACTGGAGAGGATAAACATGTACTGGTGCCAATTTATTTTGGGCCCCCCTTAACAATATGACTTCTCTCATTTAATTTCACTTATTTTAAATCCAATATTCTAACTGGCATTTGTTTAAATTATATGTTCTGAATGTCTTTAAAATGTTTAAAGAAGTCTTTATAAATAAAGTTTTTTTAACAATGTTTTTAGTTTTTTTTTTTAACTTTTGGTGTTTTTTAAAAACTAAAAAATTCATTAATTTTCATGGGTTTTTCTTTAAAATTCATTAATTTTTATACGGTGCACCAACTGCACCTCTATCTCATAGGGCCTGCTTTTGCCGCAAACATTTCAATTACATTTTCATTAGATTTTGATAAATGATTTAACGTACATAGATTTGTGTTTATATTTTTATGAAGAAGCTCAGTCGCGCTTAGAAAAAGCAGCAGATACTTCAAATATTGAAACTGACACCGAAGAGAAAAAGGGACAAAGCGAAAGTAAATTTTACTAAAATTAATTTTTAATAAATAAAAAATTTTGCAATAAAGAATTACACAAATCATGCACTTTTTTTGTTTAAAAAGTAAAGTTTATATTAAAGGAGAAAGACAGCAATGACATTCTGTGAAAGTGATGAAGATATTGTGGTTGGTGATGAAGAACTATACGGAAGACATTATTTTGATAGTTCAAATAGCCAAAGAACATCTAACATGATTCCAAATATAACAGGTTAACTATTTTTGTAAAAGTAAAATAATGGTTTGTTAAAATATACATGCTTATTTTTTTACTGAATTATAAATGTTTTTAAATCGATATCAACCCCCCCCCCCCCCCCCATTTACACAGTGAAATAGCAAGCTTTTCAGTTGCTGAAAATAACATTGACTTCTCGAAAGAAACTAATCTATCTCAAGGGAAAATGATGTTTTCTTCAAATATATTGGTAAAAAAAAGTCCTAATGTTGCTTTTGTTTTAATTAAAATCTGTGTGCGTGTGCAGTAAAAAAATCAATAGAAATATTTTATAAATATATGTTTGTTGACAAATTTAAATAAAAATCACTATAGAATGTATAGAATGTTTAAATTGTTTAATTTTTATATGTATAATTTATGTATACCTAGGTAGAAAAATTGTGTTTTGGATAAAGAGGATAGCAGAGAAAGACATTTGTCTTGCCAGGGTAAATTAAGTTTTTAAGAATGTATATTTTACGTGTTAATCAAAGTTTTATTTATTTTTTCCATCTTGGTAATTTTTCATGGTTAATTTTTTACAAAATATTTTACATAATAATAATAATATTATTTATTTTGATACATTTTTTTTTAAGATTTTCAAAAAGTTGCGTTGAGTTGGATGGCAAAAATAGATAAAAAGGTACTACTGTTGCTTTTTATTTTAATATCAAGAATTCCATAATGCCCCCACAAATTTTCAAAATTTTGAATCAAATCAGAAAAGTGATTCAAGAATCAATTTTAAAAATCCATGAATTGAAATCAAGATAATTTCATTCATATTGAAGGAATATAACATGTATTCTGACCCTTAAGTAATTTTTATTTTTTTTATAATAGATAAGTTCTCTTAATCGTTGTAGAGGTAATACTCCATATAAATCGGCTTTTGCTTTTGGAAAGTTGTTGATGAGCGAGGACGCTGGGGCCTGTTTTAATGTCTCTGGTGGTTCATTGAAGATAAATTTTTAACATACACCCTGTGTCATATGATAGTGGTAAGAATGGTTTTATTTTTTTTTTTAGATTTTT
Source organism: Hydra vulgaris (assembly GCF_038396675.1). NCBI lineage: Eukaryota > Metazoa > Cnidaria > Hydrozoa > Anthoathecata > Hydridae > Hydra > Hydra vulgaris. The sequence goes on from NC_088927.1 coordinate 22,448,325, forward strand.
TTTTTACAGGAAATATATTTTGTTTATCACAATCAGTCATTTATGTAACTATTTGCTATAATTTCTGCAGTTTGATTTTTTTCAAATTTGATTTGAATTTTTGATTTAGATGTGTTTACATGACGACATCATGATGCAAAAATTTGCGGATGTCATTCAGGCATTTCGGAATTTTTAAGGCAATCAGGAACACGACTCAATTGAAAAGTTTTAAAAATGAACAATGCTGCAAACGCTAAATAAATTGTTCAAAAATGTAAATTATGTGTAAAATTCAATAAAAATCTTTCTTATTTAACGCAATGCCTACTTTCTTTCATTATTCTTTTGAGTTAGCTTTGAATTGCTCTATCGATAAATTTTTCGCTAAATCCTTTATTTACAGCCTGTTTTTTACAAAACAAATAAAGATTTGAGCAATATGTATAAACTTTATATACAAATATTTTATATATTTACATATATACATACATAATGTATATATATAAATTATAAATTAGTAGAAAGTTACTCAACAAATTTTTTTTTTATTTAACACTGTGTTTCATCAATAAAAAGACGCATCAGAAATAATGAGATTTTTTCCTTGCTTTATATAAGGTTACTTTCTATATATATATGTTTGTGTGCCACAAAATTTGAAATCAATTTTTGAAAGCTTTTTTCTCAAACAATTTTGCTCAAATTTTGCACACTTAATCATTTTCGATGACAATACAAGGAAATGGAAAAATTTGACCAAAAAAAGTTAATTAAGTTAACAAAACTTTAATTTGTATTTCCCCATAAGAACACTGAATTATTAAAAAAAAAATTTAAAAACGTAACAGTAATTTTTCCTTCTACAAAAGATAACAAAAAAAGAATTTCTAGGCCCAATAGAATTCTGCTTGCATAAAGCATGGATTTGAAAAAAGAATTTTTTTTTGATTTACTAGTTATTGATAAGAGCATTTCTGGTGAGTCTTTTTATTGGTGAAACACAGTGTTATATGAAAAAAAAATTTGTTAAGTGATTTCCTACTAATTTATAATTGCTCCGTTCTTTTAAGAACATTGAGCACTCTATTTTTAGAATACATTTTTAAGTTGTTTAAATATATATATTTCATAAATTGTTGATATATATTTTTTTGATATATGCATTAAAAAGCGATATCAAAATGCCGTCGGCTATTATAAAAATCAGTGTTGAATCACCAGAATAAATGTTTGTTGATTAAACGTTGAAAAGCAACATTCGATCAACGTTTTTTTTAAACACCAAATCAACGTTGATAAGTGGCTAACATTTTGGACAAAAAATCAATATGGAATCAATATTGACGAGAAACATTGAATAAACATCAAATCAACGCCTCATTTTTTAGCGGGATACATTTTAGTAAACTTTTTAAAGTGTTATGTTTCAACCTTGTTTTTTTGACGTTGAATCGATGTAGATATTAGAACGTCAATTTCTTGTTTCCAAATCAACGCTTAAATCAACGTTTATAAATCAACATCAGTTCAATGTTAATTTATTGACGTTGAATCAATGTTTATATTTCAACGTCGATTTCTTGTTTCCAAATCAACGTTTGTAAATCAACGTCAGTACAACGTTAATTTATTGACGTTGAATCAATGTTGATATTTCAACGTCGATATTTTGTTTCCATTTCAACGCTAAAATCAACGTCAATAAATCAATGCGTTATCGACGTTGAATCAACGTTGAAATGCTTGCTGGGATGCCAATAAACAATGTCCTGATATCAAAATTAAAGAAGAAAGCTTTGTTCAGGTTTCTAAAAAAATATTTAGGGCAAACAAAATAAACAAAAGCCAATTTATCAAGCTACCTTCGCACTATTTAAAAAATGATGAGAGCACTGTTATCAATTGCCCAGGCAATACTGATACAACCATTTGTTCAACAGCTTTAGAATTTTCTTCATTAAATCTGAAAAACAAATTATTGTGGTTGCTAATGACACAGATATTTTTGTTATACTTGTTCACCATCGGCAAAATAAAAATTATTTTCTACTAACGGGTGATTATTTCCTACAAACATTGTCTCCAAAAAGGATGCAGCATGAAGGCATCAAGTCCAACTGTAAACAATAAAAAAACGACATTCTGTTTGTCCATGCTATGATTGGATGTGAGACAACATACGCTCCCTTTGGCAAAGGAAAAAAAATACTTTTTGAACCTATTATTACAATCAAAACCTTTGCGGCAGATATCGGCAACGGACGTTTGAGCAAAAAAAAAAGATATTGGCAAGGTGTCAATAGAAGCATTTGCAATAATGTATACCGGATATCAAAACAATACCCTCAGTTCTCTTAGGTAATAAATCATTTGGTTCAGTGTTATCAGTAAAAGATTAACTAACTCTTCAAACACATGGTATGCAAATGTATTGAACTGCATATTTGAAATTAAAACTGAAAAGGTACAATTTTTTTAGATAAAAGAAATATCTTGAAATGGCATGCAAGAGATTAATTGAGCCAGTTAAGTTGCCACCATCGGAGACAACAGCTTATAACCTTGGATTTTGAGTGCATTTACAGGTAAGCTATTATATTAATCTAACTTGCTCAAGACTCTACCATTAACTGCAATTAAGGGTTTCCATTGTTATTTTAGGTTGCTGTTTGAATAAATATTTGATAAATCATTCCAGTTTATGTCAGAGGATTGAGGATGGCAGTCAAAGAAAGGTACATTATCACCAATAATGACAGATTTGGATATAACACCTAACAATTTTCTTTAATTCATTAGATGTAAATGCAAAGATAGCTCTAAAAATCAGTGCGGAACAGATCTATGCAGTTGTCACAAAAACGAACTGCTTTTTTCAGAAGCATGTGGGAAATGTTAAAGACAAACGTGTGCAAACCCATATAACGTAAGTATTACAGTAATATAACAAAAATATACTAGAGTACTATATTAATATAACAAAAATGTGTTAAAGAAGGCGTTAAATTAATCTATTACCAATTCTTTATCCATCATACTTTAGCAACAAGTGACATAGTCGAGCGAGGATGAAGGCAAAGTGGGCAAAGTGACGAAAGCGACAACCAAGAAGTGTTGTTGATTTAACTTTTAATTTAGTAACTCTTGATTTACCTTTTAAATTTTAATTGGTTCACTTTTTTAAATTTATAAAAATTTAAAATCAAAATAATTTTTAATTGATGTGATATAAACCTATTTTCTGACGTTAAAACATAAAGTGAATTTCCGCATTATGGGAAAATGTAAATATCTCATTTTCCCCAAGGGCTATCAACGGAGTTTTTTTTTTTTTTTTTTTACTATATGATATTACGATAGTATGTGTCAAATTTCAGCTTATTTAGAATTTTTTCCGGGTAGTGGGGTTATTTTTGCTAAAATGACTGGACTATACGCAGCGCAAACATAACTTAAGAAGCGTCTGGGAATTAATGAAAAAAATTACAGCAAAGCAAAATGCTATTTCAATCTCTCTGCCACTTGCAATAAAAGTTGGAAATAAAATAATTAATGATACTAATGAAATTGCAATTGAATTCAACAATTTATTTTTAACAATAGGAGCAAATTCATCAAACAAAATCCCTTTAACAAATTATAAATTAACAAATGAACTTCAAACATCAAATTCTTTACATTTTACAAACATAACGCTTGAGGAATTTGATATAGCTTTTAGGTCGTTAAAAGAAAGAAATCAGTAGGACCTGACATATATATAAATGGAAATATTTGATTGAGTCTTATGACGTCATGAAAGATATTCTTTACAAAATCTTTAATGCATCAACTAAATAAGGTTATTTCAGTTGAAAATCAGTTCGGCTTTAAAAAAAACAACTCAACCGAACATATAATTCTTCAATTAACAGGTTTTTATTAATGAATCTTTTCAAAAATCTAACATTTACACTTGGTATTCTGATTGACTTGTCAATAGCTTTTGAGACGGTTGATCATAATATTTTGCTTTAAAAACGTGAATGCTTTGGCATTAGCAGATAAAACTCTAAGTTGGTTCAAAGTTTATTTCTCCAAACATTAGGAAATTGTTTTTAACAAAGATTCCCGATTTCAAACTTAAATAACATAATATATGGTGTCTCACATAGATCCATACTTGTACCACTTCTTTTTATTATATATATATATATATATATATATATATATATATATATATATATATATATATATATATATATATATATATATATATATATATATATATATATATATATATATATATATATATATATATATATATATATATATATATATATATATATATATATATATATATGGTCTTAACAAAGCATCCAAATTAAAGACTATAATTTTTGCAGACAACACAAGCTTGTTTCAGTCACATGAAAATACAAACATACTTTTAAATAACATACACAGAGAACTTGAAAAGATTTCTATTCTATTGAATCAAAATGAAATTTTGGTTCAATAAAAATATGCTTCAACTATTGAAAAATCAAAATAGTTACCCCTCTATCCAAAATGTCAAAAACAGATGTTGCCTGTAAATATGCCTGATCGACAATGCCATCCTAAAAAGAGAAAAAATGGTATCTATTTTTTATTGAAGAAAATCTGTCTTGGAGATCTCATATCAATAATATTTCTAATAAAGAAATTCCATAAAAATCTAAAGGTTTTTTAAACGAAAACCATTTAACACAATTATATTACTCTTTTATTCATTGTTATATAAATTATGCAAACATTGAATCGGGAAGTACACATAAAACTAAACTAGAATCTTTTTATCGGCATCAGAAACACGCAGCTCGCATAACAAATTTTAAAAATCGTTTTTCGAACTATGAACTGCTTTTTAAAGAAATGGACGCCTTAAATGTTTTGTGTTTTATGCAAATGTAAAAAATTTATATACCCCGATTTTTGTAAGCCTTTACAAGATGAAACCCTAAAACAAATATATCCTACATAACAATAGCATTCTAGAAAAATCAATTTGCAAAAATGAAAAAGCTCAATTTTGTATATCTTATCGTGGACCTTTTTCCTGGAATGCAATAGTACGGCCTAAATATTTCATCTGAATTGACCTATTCCTTTTTCAAACAATCTATTTAAAAAATTATTTTTTCAACAAAAAATATTCTTAATTTTTTTTATTTAAAAAAAAATATTTTCAGTTGCATTACTGTATTTTGTTTTATTGCGAGTTTCACTTCTGAAATATGCACCGTGTTAAATTTATGACATATTAAGTGGTTATATACTTTCGATGTATTCTTATGTTATAAAGTATAAAAAAGTTTTTATTGTAGAAGAAAATAGAGTTTTGTTAAGTACTGATTAGGTCATTACAATAAACCTTATTGTAAATAGTATACAGCAAATAAAATAAATAAAATTTTAAAGAAACATATTCTTTAAAAAATCTCTAAGTTGAATATAGCTTCTTCCTTTTTTTTTACGGTCGAATAAAAGATGACAACAAATGGAATAATATGGGTGGAATTTTTCCATTGGCATCTTCGAAATTACGAAACAACCGACCAACGTTATTGTTGTTATTATTATTTTTTTAATGTTCTAATTAAACAAACCAACACTTATTTATTTATTATTTTTATTATTGCTTTATAAATAATTGTCTTTATTGGTTAGGCAACAAGTTAATTTAGTTACACTATAATGTACTGTTATAGTAATTAAATTAGGAAGTATTATTTTTTCTTTAAATTATCTGTGCTTAAGAAAAAATTTAAAAATTATTTTTAAATTTTTACTTTAACACATTCCGAGAAAAAAATACGACTTAAAACAGATAAATATCATCAGATTAATCGGAACTTAATAAGTTTAGCCGTAATAGGCGAAAACTTAACAGGATTAGTCGGAATAGCTTGCACATAATAGGATTAATAGGAAGTTATATTTAAATTAAATATAACTTGAAATATAAATATAGTTATATTTAAATTAAATATAACTAATCTAACTTCCTATTAAATTTTAATAGGAAGTTAGATTAGTTTCCTAGTAACATTAGCCGGGTTTTTTTTTCTCAGGTAATATCAGTCCGACTACTGTGTCTAATGCTTCTAAGTATTCTGCTTCTTCTAGGTGTAGGCCTTTTCTTATAAACTTCCATTGTTTGGAGAAATCTTTGTTGTAAATGCATTTTTGCTTTGGCATTTTAACTAAAAGCTAGTTGAAAAAAAAATAATAAGTAAAAAAAAACACTAAGTAAAAAGATTTTCAAGTTTGGTTTAAAATCAAGAATTATATAGTCTTTCGCTAACGATAGACATTTTAAAAATAAATAAATGCGCAAACCTATATTCAGACGTTGAGCATCCTTGACGTCCGGAAACTAGGTTTTTAGGGTGTAGGCAAATTGGGATATATAGGGATAAGCAATCGCAGTGTACATGCATTGACTGATTTATTAAGCCATAGGCAAAGTGAGTGTGCATACATTGACTGAGGATTTGGGTTTGGGCTGGTTGTCTTGAACTGAAAGATTAATCTTTTTCTTGTTTGCGGACATTAAGAAGATTCGATTATTAAAATTTGTGTTTGAAATATCTTTAATTTATTGGGAACTTTTGAATTGCATTTTTAATTTTTATTCCACACCTCGGCTTCAGCTTTTGCCCTTTTTACAAATGGTGGACTACTGTTATTAACAAAAAAAAGCGGCTTCACTTTTTGTCCAATGAAATCCCGCAAGTTAGACATCTAGTTAATGCGAGCTTCCACTCATCCGTTTTTCTACGGAAAAAGGAAAGGAAAAAAAAATCTCGTCATATATTACATATATATATATATATATGTAAATTATGTTAGTGCATTTTACAAACAGAGTGCTCAATGTTCTTAAAGAACAGAGCAATAATAAATTAGTAAAAATTCACTTATCTAACTTTTATCTTCTACTTTAAGTTTCACCATTGCTGGATTATCAGGAAGAGTTACTAAATCTCAAAAAAATTCAATTTATAAAAAAAAATATTTTTCAGGAAGTTATAAATTATTATAAAGAAATTTAATTACTATAATTTTTTTGTTAACGGGAAGTTAAAGAAAGTAATTATGAAATAATTTTCTTTGGAATGGGAATAATTCTAATTTATATATATATACATATATATATATATATATATACATATATATATATATATATATATATGTTATATATATATATATATATATATATATATATATATATATATATATATATATATATATATATATATATATCATGCCTGTAGCAACCAGGGGCACAGCTGAGCATTAGCCCCCTCCCCCAATAATTTTTCAAATAAATGATTTTGAAGGAATTAACTGAAAAATTGATAAAAAAAAAAAAAAGTTCCATAAAACTTTTTCGGGGTAGTACTGCTCCCCCCCCCCCCCCCCGAGTTTAATTTTCACTCCTACGGCCCGTATTTATACATATATATATATATATATATATATATATATATATATATATATATATATATATATATATATATATATATATATATATATATATATATATATATATATATATATATATATATATATATATATATAATTAATTAGTAAAAAACACTTTACCATTTTTTATATACAATTATATATATATATATATATATATATATATATATATATATATATATATATATATATATATATATATATATATATATAATTAATTAGTAAAAAACACTTTACCACTTCACCATTCACCATGTGGTGAAACTTCAAGTCGAAGATAAAAGATAGATAAGTGTTTTTTACTAATTAATTATTGCTCTGTTCTTTAAGAACATTGAGCACTCTATTTGTAAAATACACTAACATAATTTACATATATATATATATATATATATATATATATATATATATATATATATATATATATATATATATATATATATATATATATATATATATATATATATATATATATATTTAACATATAACATATAATATGTTATATGTTTGTTTTTTTGAAACTGTTGGCCTATTTCTGTTTTTAGATGATCTATAAACAGAAATAGGCACACTATTTCAAAACAAGGTAAAGAAAAAACCGCTGCACTCCCATGTATTTTTTTTTATCTGTTGAGCAAATTCAGACCTACATTGCCAACTCTAAATACACCACAGTCTTCACCCAACGTAATTAGAAAGGAAGCTTTTTCAGACGACCCTTCTCTTCCATGCTCTGCTAGCAGAAGCCAGTTCAAGGAGATGACAAATAAACCAAAGTTATTTATTTTTACAATTTGAAATTTTGTTCACAGTTCTATTTCAATGTTTTGTTTTCAATTACAGTTCAGTTATTGTTTTAATTACCCTAAGTCAACTTTACAATAATATTCATAATTATATTTAAGTTATTGTAGTTTTTTTACATATAAGCTGGCCTTACATTTTGTAATCTATAAATAAAAGATAAGCCTGGCAATAATCAAATTAATTATACGAATGAACATTTTTAATCATTTTTTTAAGAATCCAATATATTACGTTTATGGAAATCAAACAATTAGAGGATAACCAAACCCAGATCATAAATACATTAGCAACTCTGATTGATAGTAGTAAACGTAATACGAGTGTTGGATTGAATGACATTCAGCCTATGTCATTAATTGAATAGTTTGATATAGATGAAGTAAAACTTCAAAATAAAGCATATCGTGATAAAAAGGTACTTGAAGTTTTTGTATTATTATATACTACTGTGATCAAAAAGTAAGATGAATTTTTTTATAAAATGATAAATCTTTATTTATTCTTCCAAATCTGTATCTTCCCCCTCAAAATAATCCCCCCCCCCGGCCCAAAAATTTTTGCCAACGTTTTTTCCAGTCTTCTAAGCATGCCGAAAAGTCCTCGCTAGGGATAGCCTTCAATGCGCGTGCCGATTCACGTTGAATCTCTTCAATGAACTCAAAACGATTTCCCCGGAGTGGTCTCTTGAGCTTTGGGAACAGCCAGAAGTCACACGGTGCTAAGTCGGGCGAATACGGTGGTTGTGGAGCAACATGGGTAGAGTTTTTGACGAAAAACTCACGAAGAACCAGTGCTGTGTGCAAAGGTGCATTATCGTGGTGCAAAATCCAAGAGTTATTGGCCCATAATTCCGGTCTCTTTTTGCGAATAGCTTCACGCAAACGTCGCATAACGCTTAAATAATATTCCTTGTTGACAGTTTGGCCAGTTGGAAGGAATTCGTAATGCACGACACCACAATAATCAAAGAAAACAGTCAACATGACCTTGATTTTTGAGCGACTTTGACGTGGTTGCTTCGGTCTCGGCTCGCCTTTTTCACGGTATTCACTCGATTGGTCGGTTGTTTCAGGGTCGTATGCGTAGACCCAAGTCTCATCGCCAGTAATAATTTATTTGCAGACGTCTTGATAGTCAGAAAGCATAGCTTCACACGTTTTAACGCGACGCTCTTTTTCAAAGAAATTGAGAAATTTCGGCACCAAACGTGATTTGAGTCTTCTGAGGCCCAAATGATCCTTCAAAATTGCTTGCACCGACCCAAATGATATTCCAACCATGTCAACAAAGTCTCGAATGGTTAACCGACGATTTGCAAGCACCAATTCTTTGATTTTGTGATGTGGCGATCATCAATCGAAGTCGATGGTCGTCCGGAGCGTTCCAAGTCATCAACACGTTCTCGGCCTTCTTTGAAGTCTTTGTACCACTTGTAAACATTTTTTTGAGACATAGTCTCTTCACCGAAGGCCTTTTGCAACATTCGATACGTTTCAGCAGCAGAAATATCATTCCGCAAACAAAATTTAATAGCACTTCTTTGCTCAACAAAATTAGACATCGTGAAAATCGCCGAATGCACTTTTGGTACTTCAGAAACAAGCGTAAACAAAAAAAAAAATAATTATGAGTTTGACATGTAATTTGGCGCAAATGTTAATGACATTCCTACCAACTTAAAAATAAAAAAGATTGGACGATTCGAATAAGGCGGGAAGTTTAAATTAAAAATTCACCTTACTTTTTGATCACAGTAGTACAACATATCTTTTTTATATAGCTCTTAGATTAAATACCTTCTTAATTAATTTACATTTTTTATGTTAATAGTTTTATGTTATTGATATTACTATTCTTAGAGGTCTATTTAGTAAAATAGAATATTTAGTAAAAGAGTTGTCTGTTTAGTAAAATAAAATTTGCAGGGTAAAATAAAATTTGCAGATTATTTTAATGCGAAGACGGAAAAACCTAAGTATCATATATTGCTTTTTATTTTATTCATTCTTTTAACATTCTATAATTGTTTATTTGAGGGCTATATATTACTATATTCACCATACTTATTCATCATCATGTAACAAATGGTTTAAATTTTGTAAGCTAGAACTTTGGTGAAAATTTGTTTTCGAAAAAGTTGAAAAGTCTTTTTACTCAAAAGAAATGCCCTTCGTAAACTAAATTAGAAAAAAAAAAAAAATAATAATTAGAGGGAGTAATAATACCTTACAAAGTTGTAAATTCAAATTTATTTTGAATGGAATATTTTTCCTGATCAAAATAAATTTTTGTAACGTTTCTTAAAAAGAAAATGGCCATTAAGCCCCTTGGAGAAAACAATGTATGGGCAACTGTAAGGCTTGGATTAGATGCATTGATTGTTCGTAGTGTTCAAGATTTATTTAGTAAAGATGAAATATCTGGAAAAAGAGCTTTTTCAAAGATGATGCATATTATATATATATATATATATATACATATATATATATATATATATATATATATATATATATATATATATATATATACATATATATAAAAACATATATACATATATATAAAAACATATATACATATATATATATATATATATATATATATATATATATATATATATATATATATATATATATATATATATATATATATATATATATATATATATATAAATTAGTAAAAACACTAATCTAATTTTTGATTTCTTCAACACTGTGTCTCACCATCAGCAGGTTCATCAGGAAAAATCCTTAAAAAAATTCTTCCTGATGAACCTACTGATGGTGAAACACAGTGATAAGTGTTTTTACTAATTTATTATTGCTCTGTTCTTTTAGAACATTGAGCTGTTTGTAGAATACACTAACATAATTTATATATATATATATATATATATATATATATATATATATATATATATTATATAAAACGATTAAACGCGTATTAAAATGTATTAAAGCGTATTAAATTAATTAATTGATTATGTATCGAATGGTATATAATTGGAACTAGTTAGGTTAACCAGTCTTGAGTAATTAATAGTTTAATTAGAGCATGCCTGTATTTCTAATGTTGCAAAAATAAAGAGTCAACTAAAATTTAACGACTTAAGTTAAAATATCTCAACGAAATGTTATTCGAGCGATCTTAAATTTGGTGGTTAATTTCTTTCAAATTATGTAAACGTTCTTATAAAAATAAAATAAAATTATCATTCTTATATCTTGAGTTATTCGCATTGGTAATTATTTGGTAAAGTAAAAAGACAAAAATGGTTAGAAAAGCTGTTTCAGACAAGGTACTAAGGTTAATTGTAGGTCTGCTAGAAGATAAAATAAAAAGCCAACGAGAAATAACTCTAATGTGCAATGTTTTGCTTAAATGTGTACCAACAACGTTGAAAAACCATGAGCTACATAATGATGTCAAATGTTTACCAAGGCTTGGTAGGCCTTTAAAGCTAACTTCAAGAGACCAAAGTTATCTCTTAGAAAAGCTTTGGAAAGAATTTCCAAGAGAATTATGCATCCGACTAGTTGATTTTATGCCTAGACGTGTTCTTGCATGTGTGAAATTTTGTTGTGTGCATACAAAATATTAAAATGCACCCTGACTCTATATTTTTGTCCTGTTTTTTTTGTTTTTTTTTTTTTAAAGTTGTATATATTTCCCATAAAAAAGTATCTTATATTTTTTTATTTTAAAAACTTTTTTTCTCATTTTGTTTGTTATTAACCACTGTTAATAAAATTTAAAACAATTTAAATTATTAACTTTTTCTTTTGCTTTAAATTTTAAAAAAACATTAAAAAATCCTATTAAAAAACATTAAAAACATTAAAAAACCATATTAAAAATCAACTGACTCTATATTTATGCAACCCACTGTATCAATCATTAAATATATAATGGCAATGACTAAAGAAACTGAACTTTATTTCTTCACGCTAAAAAACATACGGTGCTTTAAAACCCAGTAAGGTTTTTAGCTTCTCAATTTAGTAAGAAACATTTTTTCAGCCATTACTTCTAATCATTCATATAAACAAGTGTAACTAACACGTATACCAATTAGTATTAATAACTATTAATATTACTAATACTAAATAGTATTAATTGCCTCCATATAGTTAAGTGAAATAACTCTTTGACTTAGTAGCTTAACAAAGTAAAATTGATAATGCAAACCAAAAATTTGTAAACAAAAATTAGATGTATTTAAATAGTATAAATGATATGAGAATTGCATAAACATATTTTAAAATATACAATTTTATTTACAATTTGATTATGTAAAAAATTAAAATTATTAATATATTTTTATCCAAATTTTATTATTTTTATTTTTAGAAGCGTTTCTGAATCCTTCAAAACTTGACCAAAGACATTATTGATTTTAATATTGATGATTCAAAAGAGCTATTTGAAATAGGGCTGGAAGTTTTAAACAAAGAGGCAAAAGTACCTGAAAATTAATATTTTAACTTTTTTTGTTTTTCGCTTATTCTCGGAGAATTTATTTTTGCAAATAAATATTATTAAATCATGAGTTGCTGTATTTTTTTATAATTATTTTTCTCTGTAGCGAGAGAGTATTCTAACTTGATTAGTAATTAGTTAGTATTACTAATGGAAATTAGTCTGGCATAGTAATAAGCTACGGATTTTGACTCTAAATTAAAAAAATAAAACCTAAAAAAAGAAGTGCCAATGACTCCCTAATGGGTATGAGTTGTCCTAAGGACGTCTGTAAGACGTCGGACATGCGTCCATAGGAAGTCTCAAGTGACGTCCTAGTTACGTGTATTTTTCGTCTCTTAGAGACGACGCAAAGCGTTTAAATTGGCGCGTCCCTTCGACGTCTCTCCTTCGTCGAATTGAGAGAAGTACAAATTTATTTGCATTCCTTTATCTACGAAACCTCAATAATTAGATAAATCATGAACAGTATTTTTTGTTTTGTTTACCTTTCGCATCTTTTTTATTATTATTACTAATACTAATATGTAAATAATAATAATTTGATGAGAAGTGGTTTTTATACAAGATATGAGCCCATGAGATGCATAGTGGTATAAGTCACTTTTTTCAATACTTGGAGTTACTGCCACCAATGGTTAGCATTTTGTTTATTCTATTACATGGCAGAGTGGTATAAGTCTAATGATATCGATAATGATGTTGAAACTGTTTTTTGTTATGCTCCTCACTAAACAGCTGTTTTTGTTCACAGCCAAAGTGATATTAGTCAGACTTCTCAAAACTAGATATGAGTGACTTATACCACTATGCATCTCATTATTTATACTTTTGTTATCACTTTTTCATATAAATACTCTATGCTATTAAAATCTACAGCTGATTTAATTATCATTACATTTAAGTAGTGATGATTAAATTTATTATTTAAACTGATTTTCATGCTGATCTTTTTATTTCAGATATTAATGTATTAATTATTTGAGTTTGAGAATGGAGAGGCAGTGGTTCCTGATTGCTGATTAGTACAACAATCAGCTACATGTTATTGACCTCAAGGAATTAGTGCTACACAATGGGTAAAAATAAAAAGTTTAATTCTCAATCACAAAGACAAGCCTTTCTATCCTTATATACTACTATCGAAAATTGGAGTTATTTAATTTATAATGTTTTCCTATGGTTTTGATTATAAAATTGTTTTTCTGCTAATTGTATTTTTCAAGACTATGAAAACATGAAAAAGCCAAGCGCTAAACCTTAAAGTAAATTGGCTGCAAATGCAGTGGATATGGTATGAGAAATCTAATCCCCATTGCATTTAGTAACAACATAGTATTCTAGAAATGATTCAGTTTGACTCCATTGACATCAAACCAACCGGAAGAAAGGGGAGATCGTTGCAGTTAAAAAATGTTTCTATGGCAAAACTATACTCTAAAGCAAGATCAGCAGGACAAAAGTACCAGGATATAATAAATCTAAATAAGTATATATATATATATATATATATATATATATATATATATATATATATATATATATATATATATATATATATATATATATATATGGGTTTTATTTTGATTAATTTTCTTAAAGGTAACCCACAACACGAAATTTTATATGGTATATAAGTAATATATGCAGGCAGTAGCATTATGACTTTCTGAAGCCTGTAATCTTTCTGGAACCTTAGGGAATTTTCAAGAATTGTCTGGACTGGATGTTTTTTGAAATCTCTGAATTTTTTTGGAATCTTCTAGAAGTTTATGCAAATGAACAAAATTTAGACTATATAAGTTGCCTGATTGATCATTGTTAATGACTTTATATGAATCTGTATTCGTCAGATGGCAGTAAAGTAATATTGAAATACAATAGACTTGAATAGAATTGAAATACAAAAAGACTGATGCGTGTGGATCACTCTTTTTGCACCACTAAATTCAAGTGCTAAATTCAATCTCTTTTTTACTTTTTTTTTCATAATAAAAAGTTAAAGTAAAAATTAAAATCTGATATTTACAGAAAATGTAAAAATTTTTTTAAACTCGAAAAAAAATTATTAAATCTAAACTTGATTTTATTTGATCTCTATAATTACTTATTCGTTACTTAGACAAAATTTCCTGCGTTTTGGAGCAACTGATGCAAATGTTTTTCACTAAATATAAATGTGATTGGTTAAATAACAAATATTTTAGGCTTTAACCGATCGTATTTTTACATTTTTACAAACTTATCCTTTCACTTTGTAGCAAGTGATGCAATTGTACTCTAAATCATAAATGATTGGTTGAAAAAAAGTTTAAGCCAATCACTATTTATTAAAATAACAATTGCGACTGACGCTACAAACCTTCCCCAAAAAAATTTTAAAAACGTTTCAAATAAGATAAAGAATTTTAATAACCAATCAATTTTATAAAAATTTTAGGACATCATCAGTTGCTTTAAACCGTTCAAAATTTACAAAATTCTGATATGCCACCTGATATACGTACTTCGCTCGTAATTTTTGTCGTAGGACTTTGCTACTAAACTAGAGTTTTAAAGCAAAAATGAATTTTTTAGTCTCAAATGCAATTAAGGCTAGATATTTGCCAAATACTCGCAAATATAAAAATCAGTTTAACTGAAGAGTCGAAAATTTTGAATAAAAAGTGTCCAGTGCAGCCATATATTCAATTCTTGAAATTCTGAAATGGATTGGTTTATCCCGAAGCAAGAAGATAGTAAAGATTATGTTGCTTTATGGTAAAAACTTGTTACTAAAGTTATTGGTGTTATATACTTCCAGCTAGAAACTAATATAAATTTATCTTGTTTTAGGTATACTTTTTTTTAATTTATTTTTACTTATCCTTTACACTTTATTAGTCCTAAAACTGAAACAAATAAAAAACAATTTTTTGATGTTTCTTTCACAGAAAAAGATAACTCAGCAAAACATGTCAAAATTCAATCTAATATTAACTTTAAAGAAGACAATGCTTTTATAGAGTTGCCTTTTGAACCTTCTGTAGATTCTAAATATTTGAGTGATTAGATGTTGCATTCTTGTATTCGCTTATATATATATATATATATATATATATATATATATATATATATATATATATATATATATATATATATATATATATATATGATATATATATATGAATATATATGAATATATATGATATATATATATATAAGATATATATATATATATATATATATATATATATATATATATATATATATATATATATATATATATATATATATATATATATATATATATATATATATATATATATGAAGACCTCAGTGGAAAAACCGGCGTTGTCACATTTAAAAAGTATTTGGAAAGTATTTATTGATCATTAATAAAAGTCTTTATTTAAAGCAAATGAAACTAAGCAATTTAAAAAAATTTATATTATAATTATTTTATTTAAAATTTGTTCAAAAACAAAACATTTTGTAGTTTTTTATACAAAATTTTTTTTTTCTTTGCTTTAAATAAAGACATTTATTAATGATCAACAAATACTTTCTCAATACTTTTTAAATGTGACAACGCCGGTTTTTCCACTGAGGTCTTCATATATATATATATATATATA
This sequence comes from Hydra vulgaris, assembly GCF_038396675.1. Taxonomy (NCBI): domain Eukaryota; kingdom Metazoa; phylum Cnidaria; class Hydrozoa; order Anthoathecata; family Hydridae; genus Hydra; species Hydra vulgaris. The sequence goes on from NC_088927.1 coordinate 22,464,719, forward strand.
TATATATATATATATATATATATATATATATATATATATATATATATATATATATATATATATATATATATATATATATTGTATGTATATATATATATATATATATATATATGTATATATATATATATATATATATATATATATATATATATATATATATATATAAACAACTATCTCAGCGTTTTTCAACCTTCTGTTTTATTACATAAAATCGTATATAAATACAAAGTTATAATTCCCATGACAATTATAAAACTACAATAGTCATTAAAAACCATAAATGAATGCGTGACTTTTACTACTTATATGTAATAATTTTAATTCACCAACTTTAATAGAACATGCCCTCTTGGTGAATTAACTCATAAGTCTAATCGTTGTGGGGCTCTTATTATTCGTCCGGAGCGCGTTATCGTTTATCGTTATCGTTTGTTCGTTGCAATCATTTCAAACTTGAATGGCATCCTCGTTATATCTTCCTTTACCACGTTACCAACTTCATCTTTTGGTATATCAAGACCATCGTTAAATGAGTCATTTTTATTATGAGAGTCTGGAATACGGCGATGCAAGTGTGAGATATGTTGTGGGAATACCCTGTTTGCAGTTTCGACGTCAAACGACCAGGTATTTTACTTCCGTACGATACCAGGTATCCAAGACCAATCACAATTTGTCTCTTGAGCTGGTTTTACCCAAACATTTTCACCTTCCTTGAATATGTTGTCTACTTCATATTTTTCGACTTTCTTACGTGTAGCGACACCTGGAATAAACGACGTTGGTTTTTGCTTAAATTGCTGCGATGGACTTTTACTACAATTTGATGAGATCGTCTCATTGTACTGTAATACTGCCAGAGCGATTGATCAACGTGAGCGGGCGACTGTTGTTTTAATTGTTCTGTGTATGCGTTCAACGATACCATTGCCTTGAGCTCGATGAGCTGCTCGATATTCTAAATTAACGTCCCATTCGTCAGCAAACATTGTTAGCGTGTGTGAACGAAATTCATTGTCCATTAGAAGGCAAACTGGCGGTCCAAATAAGGATAATATTTCTTCCATCTTTCCAATAATTTCAGCCGCTGTTTTGGTTACCAGTTTGCGCCACACTGTATACCGTGATAGCCCGCAGTCAATCATTGATAAGTATAGCTCTGCACCTACATGCGTCACATCAAGGGCAACCTGATTCCAATTCTGCTTTACACTCAGCTGACCATGCTTCCATTTTACGGAAAAAGGATCGATGTAGTTGCACTGGTTACAACTTGCAATTACTGCTGAAACCTCCTTAAGTGATACATTCTGATTTTTTTGTAAACCAAGTTGCGATGTTCGATCAACACCAAAATGACCAATTGAGTGAACTTTCCATATGTCTTTCTGTTGGATTAATCAGGTTGCACACACTGTTCTGCACCATTTTTGAGGGATTCGTGAAAGTTGATCGGCCAGATTTAGTTCAGATGGAATCCATTGTACAATAATCTTAATATCTTTTGCTATTTCCTTCATCGTATTCAGCCGTCGTTGTACTAGCAATTGAGAAATTTCCCGAGCCTTTACGCAATATTCTTCTTTTAAAACTGCGTTTAATCATCCCACGGTGCTCTTGCTATCGCTGTATTCTGTGAGTTCTTTTATATCCCATTTACTGGCTAAATTTAACCCTCGAAGTATCGAATCTAGTTCACTTATATTAATAGGGTGCATATCACTCGTCGGTCGTAACCATGCTGCATCTTCAATAACTACTCCTCCAATTAGAACTACACCCAGTCCTATGGATGATGCATCACAGTAAAACTCAGCTTTTCCATTCACTGGTACCAGCAATTTTCCACCAACCGAGTCCTCTTTTTCCAAACGGTGAAGCAACTCATTTTTTTTGCAATCTTCAGAAACATACTCATTCCATGGAATATTTCCAGCTAATCGTTTGATGTATGAAGCTCGTAAACGCAAACTACCTGCCACCGGGTAATGTCCAATGAGTTTATCTAAATAGCTAAAAAGCTGTGATTGTGTGACTGCATTTGAAGATTCGAATTGTACTACATTTTCTCGCTTCCATATCAGGTCCCCATTTTTATTTGGTTTGATTCTCAAACCTAAAACACGCCCTTTTTCTAGCTCTTCAGGAGGTTTATACTGCAACCCAAATTTCTCAAGATGCTTCGCTACACTTTCAGCTGTTTCTACACTTTCATAGACAAATATATCATCAATGTAATTATCACATGCTTTCTTCACAGTATAATTCATATTGAGTACGTGACGAAGAATTGTAGTCATTATTGTTGGAGCCACGTTGATGCCAAAACACGTTCTGCTGAAACAATACCGTTCCCCATTTATAATCACAGTTTGATATGGCCACAGTTTTTTGTCAATGTGAATTTGAAGGTAGGCTTTCTTAAGATCAAGAATTTTTGCACTTTCAATTTTCCTCCAACGCCGCAGTTTCTCTTGACAAACGTCGGCATTTGCTGTGTGACAATTTACAAATTCGTTGAGAGCTTGGAAGTCTCCAATTGGGCGTATCTTTCTACCTTTATTTTCTTGCACAACACACATAAGCGGTATCAATACTTTAGGTGGTCCCAATGCTTGCTCGTTATACGGCACAAGAATGCCAGAGCTGATCCATTCATTTATTTCTTTTCAGTAACTACATTCATGCTCTTTGCTCATCTTGTATTCGCGGATCGTATTATTAATTGCGGGCTCTTTATTCCAGTTCCATGATGCCGTCCACTTTTTTCCGTCGAACTTTGCCCTTAAAATCCTGATGTTTTATTTCGTTGTTTTTGCTTATTTCTTTCTCTTCGTTTATTTCGTTATCTTCGTTTATTTCGTTTACTTCGTTCTCTTCGTTTATTTCGTTCTTTTCGTTTACTTCGTTCTCTTCGTTTACTTCGTTCTCTTCGTTTACTTCGTTCTCTTCGTTTACTTCGTTCTCTTCGTTTACTTCGTTCTCTTCGTTTACTTCGTTCTCTTCGTTTACTTCGTTCTCTTCGTTTACTTCGTTCTCTTCGTTTACTTCGTTCTCTTCGTTTACTTCGTTCTCTTCGTTTACTTCGTTCTCTTCGTTTACTTCGTTCTCTTCGTTTACTTCGTTCTCTAAGTTTATTTTGTTCTTTTCGTTTATTTCGTTTTCTTTACTTATATAATTTGCGCCACATTTTGCCGTGTCACATGCTAACATTCGGACGGTACGGTTTTTATCACCATAGATTACGGCTCCTCCGAATTTTTCAATAGCATCCATTCCAAAAATCAAATAAAACCCGAATGGTTTGTCCTTTACAATTAACGAATTAACCATCCAATATATTCCATCAATTTCCAATTTGATTACCATTTTACCTAGTACTTGTACAGTTCCTCCCAAAGTTGTGATGGATTTTTCAATTTCTGAAACAAGTCCACGTGTAGATTCAGCATGAACCACTGTAATTGAGCATCCAGAATCAATTAATGCTGTTCGGAACATTCCGTTTATTTTAACTTTTAATGATGACAACGCTGTTTCAGAGAGAATACTGGATGCCATTATTTCCAAATTCTCCCTTTTCCTTTTAAACCTTCAATCGTTTGATGTAGTTTTTGGCTCGATAATTGTGTGAAAAGTTCTTGCATTTTGCTTCACACTCCCGTGCATAATGTCCAAATTTCCCACAATTAAAACATGTTATTTTATTTGTTCCGGCAAAACCAGTTGTTTGAGTAAGTAGCGATGTTGCTGCAACCATCACATTATCGGAACCATCCAACTGTCGGGCTTCTTGAATCACTCGCTCCAAAGTAACAGCAACCTCAACAGCCTTTGCAAATGTAAGCTCTTCAGGTTCCAATAATAGCCGTTTGATCCTAGCTCCATCATTAAAGCCAGTGATAAATTGGTCGCGCATCCTGTCATCTCAATCCGTAAATTTGCATCCTTCAGCAGCTCTTGCAATCCGTCTTGAAAATTCCGTCACACTCTCGTTACTTGCTTTTTTAATTGTTGCAAATTCAAAGCGTAGTATTAAAGATGACTTTGGTTTAAAAAGCTTCATAATATTTTCCTTGATCTCTTCGTAAGTCACTGAATCGTCTTCTGGGTATGCCGGCAAGCATAGATCTTCTAATGCAGAATAAATATGTAGTGGCAAATATGTTAATGTTATCGTTTTTCTCTTCGCTTCGTCAATGTTCATTGCTGCAATATATGTTCGCAGTTGACGGATAAACCGTTGATGGTTGCCATCAAATACTGGTGGCATAATAGCCGAAATAACTTGTTGCATTCTTGTATTCGCTTATATATATATATTAAAAACAACTATCTGAGCGTTTTTCAATCTTCTGTTTTATTACATAAAATCATATATAAATACAAAGTTATAATTCCCATGACAATTATAAAACTACAATAGTCATTAAAAACCATAAATGAATGCGTGACTTTCATCACGTTTATCTGAGTGACTTTTACCACATATACGTAATAAGTTTAATTCACCAACTTTAATAGAACAATACATTCCGACTCAGTTAATATTCCTTTATATAAAGACTCAAATTCTTTATAAAACGTTTCAACATATCTAACCCATGGTAAACTTTTAACCGCTGGCAAAGACGATGCAATTCTGTTAGATATGGTAAACAAAGTATTTCTTTCTAATTCTTTATATCTTTTTCCAACATTTATTAATACAAAAAGATAATTTAAAATTGAATGGCTCAGCCAATTTTCTTGGTTAGCTTATTCTAGCGAAGATGAAGCTTATTGTTTTCCTTGTACTTTGCTAGGTGCTAGTATTCCAAATAAGTCTGGAATATTATATTTAGTTTTTAAGCCTCATCAAGAATGAGGTAATGCTGTTCATGGTTTTAAAAAGTATGAGAAAACTTGTGTTTTACTGGCTTTCTATTTTTTCATTTAATGCATTACGTTCCCGTTGCAACTCCAAGAGTAATGTTATTAAGGTTGATATATATAATCCTCGTTTGAAACTTCTTTCTGATAACTGAAAAAAATTAGTTCCAATAATTAAAACAATAATATTTTTTGGCAGAAATGATCTAGCATTTCGTGGATATTGTGATGATACTAAATATCATCCTGATATTGGGGAATCTTCTACACAAAAGTGTAGAAGAGGTAACTTCATAGAGCTTTTAAAATTTCGTCTTAATGATGGTGATCAAATATTAGGTAAACATCTTTTTTCAACTCCAAGAAATGCAACCTATCTATCAAAAACTATCCAAAACCAACATATTGTTTTTTGTGGGAAAACAATTGAGGTTCTTTTAATAATAAATGTTAAGCATTCAATTTTTTTGTTAACTTTTTGTGATGAGGCAGTTGACTGTTTAAATACTGATCAAATGTCACTTGTTTTAAGATATGTAAATTCAAATAATGAGATTTCTTAAGATTTATTGAATGATCTGGTCTTAGTCTATCTCTAAATGTACTTAATACACTTCAAGAGACTTTTTGGACTTAATATTCAAAATTGTAGAGGCCAAGAGTATGATGGTGCAGGATTTATGGAATAAATATAAAAGGTGAATATAAAGGAGTTGCTTCTTGAAGGAAAGCTCTTAATCATAATGCATTTTTTGTTCATTGTGCAAGCCATAGACTTAGTTTAGTTGCAGCAGCTGCGTGCCAAGTTCTAAAAGTAAAAAATCTTTGTCAAGTAAAAGAAATTTTTTATTTATCAAACTTATCTCTTAATCGTAGTAACTGTCTCAAAAATATTCAAGTCTAGACTAGGAAAAAAGATTAGATACCTTTCAAACAAGATGGATTCATAAGCTGAGAGATCTTGATGTTTTTTTTGATAATTTTATAATTATTATTCATGCTACAGAGAAAATGGAATTGAATGAATCAAAGGAATAGAACAGTAAAACTGCTTCCAAATCCTCTTCTTTTTGAAGATTATTAACAGATTTCTCTTTTATCGTAAGTTTAGTTTAAAAAAAGCAGCAGATGAATTTTTTTTTTTTTTTCGCGCAATTACTGTCACACTTCAAATTTAATCTTTTGATATATCCGCGCAGTGTTTTGAAATAACTAATCTAAAAAATCTGTTATTAGAAATAAAAAAAAATTGATAAATTGAGCACATTGAAAGGAGCACTATTGCTTTTAGTTTGGCTTTTGGTTTAAGTCTTGATATCCAAGAAGTGAGATCTAGATTGTGTAATTTCCAGGTTTACCAGGATAATTATCTAACAAATACAGTTTGTGACTATTTTAAACATAACATCTCCATTTATTGAATATCATATTAATAAGCTAGATAATAGGTTTCCAGAAAATGATATATTTTTTTATAAAGTTCTAGCACCAGTTCCTTTAACTGTACTGTCCAGAATACAAGTTAAGAAACCACGGAAATCTGATTTTTATGAATTTTTAAATTCCTAATCATCTGATATGTCTCATTTTACTTCAATACATGCTAAGTTAGATTTATGGGAACTACTTTTGAAAAACCAGTCAAATATTCCCTTAACTGTCGCTGGTATTTTAAAGACCATTGACATGAGAGATTTTCCAAATATAAAAAAAGCGTTTATGATATTAGGAACAATTCCAATAACAACTTGCGAATGTGAAAGAAGTATTTCAGTTATAAATATATATATATATATATATATATATATATATATATATATATATATATATATATATATATATATATATATATGTATATATAAAGAAAGAAAGAGAGAGAGAGAGAGAGAGAGAGAGAGAGAGAGAGAGAGAGAGAGAGAGAGAGAGAGAGAGAGAGAGAGAGAGAGAATTAACTTATATTTATTTTATATTAATTGAACTTCAATAAAAAAGTATAACAAGAAAATATTAAAAAAAAAAATTCCTATCAAGAAAAGGATAGAATCCAGAAATGGGGGACTAACCTTAGGTAAAATGATAGTATACAGACGAAATGCAAAGTTCTATGGCTTACCTTCTTGTTGGTGCACTTTGCGAAGTAATCTAGGCTTAAAATTACATGTCTAATTTATGAACGAAATAGCCAAAGCAACATTTGTGAAAATTTCTGTAAAAAATAGATACTACAAAGGCAATACAAAACACATTTATTTATTATTCAATGAAATCAAAAGCGGCGTCACTCCTTAAAAAAAGCATGTCCTCCCCACCCATAATGCGCCTTTTTCTGTCTCTCCACTTTTTAAATTGGCTATACTTATACCTTAGGGAGGTTGGAGGGGTAGTGTTCTATGAAAAAATTTTGCATTACCCAGATAAAATGCTAGATCCGTCCCTGGTTCCACTTGAAAAACAATAACTGGAAGATAATAGCAGGATACAACTCAAAATGCAAAATGCTGGTTTCTATCTCTTTCTGATCTTATCTTCTCTTATCTTCTCCTTAGAGAATCCATAAAAGAGACAAGAATGAATAAAGCATAATGAAAAAAAGTAATAGGTTTATGGCAAAAGAAACTAAACTATCCGCAGTAATCAAATCATACAAGCAAAACTGCATCAAGTCCTGAAGACGTACGATAAATGTGTAGAATCAAGAAAAACGATCTGTTGAATGAGATTTTTGATATCACAAAAAAAGACGGTTTATGGCTCTGCAGCAAGGATAAAAAATTGAATTATCTTCAGATCAAAAGCAATGGATAGTTTGGGTATACAACTCGAAAGACTTCTAATTCAAAATTAATCCATCAATTCAAAAGAAGAAATATGTCCGTGAAGCCTACTTCAACAAAAGCAACAACGTCAGTTTTCGAATCCGAGTCTGAGAAAAAGTATCAAGAGTCTAAAGATTCAGAAGACCAAACCACAAATGACATCAAAAACTACAGCAAAACCAAAACTGAAACCAAATTAGTAACATCTTTAACGTAATCAACCAGCAAAGCAGTCGACAGTTATCTCGAGATAGGATTGACACTCATAGGCTTTCTCAGTCTCAGATATACAGATCAACTATGAAAGAAGCTCATAAACTTAACGAACATGAAGAAAATACTAAACTTAGAAAGCTGCTCACTGTACTTTTATGGTAAACGTATAATTCACCAAGAATTTCAAGTGTTAGGATTGAAGAATAAACATAGAAAAGTTAAGTTATATGGACTTGATTTACCAGTCGGAAAAGCAGAAACTGTTGTTAAAAGTATAACAGCTGTTCTCAACGAATACAACTACGATTAGACGCTACGAATGTACGACTTAAAAAGGAAAAGAGATTGTCAGTCGGTTACAAAAGCTTTATTGAAAAAAAATGGAAGAACCACAAATAATTAGTTTTAAAAATAATTTTCTTGACCAAATCCGTCGCGTTGTAATGAATGAAGAAATCGGAGGAAATGATATGTCGCTCAATATCAAAGTTCCGTTTATCCTGAAATTTGTAAAGAACTTTGAACAGCTCAGTTAAAATTCCAGGAATAGTAAAAAAAGTGATTACTGAAACAGTGTGATGATATGAAATTTCTATTTCATTTAACTCGGGTGTTCGGCTCTTTTGAAGAAACTGGAAAATTTCTATTTTAAGGTATTGCTAAGCTTACTAAGTTTTATAAAATACCTTTTAGTTTCAATGTAATGCAAATTTAAATTGAATAGATTATTCAAGGTTATCTGAAAAACACGACGCATTTGATATTATTTTCATGGCATTTACAATTGTTAAATAAATATCTTCAATGCAAGTTATTCAATACAAGTTATTTAATCTTTAAAAAAATAACTTTAATAAATATGTTATAAATGCAATTAAACAAACAAACAAAAAATGTTGTTTTATAGCATTAATAATAAGAAGAACTGTTAAATATTTGTTATGAAGAGGTTGCAGAAGTTGATTGAGCATAATTCATCATTTCCATATGAATACTACGCTTACTGTTCATTTCAGGTTTAAAATAAATTACAATTATTTTAGGTGTAAACAATACTGTCATTAAAATTAGGTTTACTGCTTGAATCAAAATTGAGACAGCAGTTGTTCTGGATTTGATATCAATGCTACCATAATAAAGAGGAAAGTAACAAATTAATAATAAAAATGATGTTCCTGTACTGTATGTAATAGAAAGTGTCTCGTTATAGTAAGAGGGAAGGTTTCGAGCATAAAAACTTTGAATAGAACAAATCAGCAACATACAACCAATATATATAACTTGAGGGTTTAATTGAGAATCTCCAGTACATTGAAATGTTATAGTTTCTTTTTCGTAGTTTAAATATGAGATAACAGTTGGCGGCGACTTAACAAGTAAAATGGTTGCCAACAAAATTTGCGCGATCAAAATGAAACTTATTATCATAATATCAATTGATGTAGAAAATAATTTTTCTTTCTTGGAAAAGCGAATCATACTTTTAAAAATATAAATATATTTTCTTGTTTTGATGTAAGTAATTGATGTTGCAGTAATAAGCAGAAAGCTGATTATAAAACTTCGACAGTAACAAGTTAACTCAATGTTGGAGATGTATAGAGGTGGCACAAGATGCGAAATTAACAAGTAACATATTATTTGAATCAATGAAAAAATAAAGTTTGATGATTTTACAACAGGTGAGTTTCTATTCAATATAAATGTTACTGTTATAAATAAACCGATTAAGGTGGAAATAGTAGCTATTAAAGTAATTATGATGCCTTCAATGCAGTGAAAAGTTAAATCTATATCAAATGTTAATATGCAAGCTGTGTTGTTTTTATTCGAAGTATAACCTAAAGGACATTTTTCACATTTATTTGTTCCATAACTTGTTTTAAAGAAATTTTCTTGGCAGCTGGTGCAAACACGACTTTGCATTTTTTTTCCATTTGATGTCACGAGTAAAAGTTTTTGTTCAAAGGCGGGTGGGCAAATGATATTACATTTGGTTAGTTGCTGTTTTTTTGTATTGATAGCAGCATGAACAAATTGGCTTTTCATTTGAAAAATTCACCCAATATAGTTATAAAAATTACTGTAACGATATGGTTTAATACAATAAATGTACAGTTCATTACTAAAATACAATTCTTTAAAAAGTTTAAAGTAATATATTAAAAAATCTTCGTACATTGATTCCGTGTAGACTAAGCTTATGATAGAGGTAATGTGATGAGACGATACTTTCTCTAAGGAGTTCAAAACTTGAGGATAAAAATAGAACTCTGTATCCATTTTTGAGTGGCTCCATAAATATTTTATAATATCTCCCATAAATGTATTAGATATGGTATTTCCAATCACTCTACCAAATGTTACATTGTTTTCTGTGCATATTTGAAAAAACCTCAGAAAGCTATCTGCTGAATTAAAAATTACAAAAATATCATTAACATACGGACCTAACTTTCTTGCAATAGCAATCATATAAGATGTATTTACATAGTAAACAGTATATTCGACAAAACAAAACTCAGTACTGTTTACATATTGTTTCATAGATGATAAAATGTCATAATTTTCTATTTCATCTACATCTGAAGCAATAATTACAAAAATATATTTTGTAATGTTAAAGTTGACCACAATCTCAATAAATGAATCTTTGTGAGAATTATAATAATATCCTACTGAGTTACTATCGTAAGTCATTTTATAATTGTTGCTATTACAATCGAAAAGCAATACGTTATTATACGGTACAATAATGTTTGACATTATAGATGCCAATTCTTCATTAACATCAGTAAGTAATGCCAGTTGACTCGTAATAAATTTTGATTGAAACGATTGATCAAGAATCAAATATAATATTATTTCTATCAACGTCGTATAATTATACGATGTGAATGCCATAAGTTTTTCACTTTTGTAGGTTTCATTCTGAAAAAGATTGCTTACATCCACATAGTCATTTAAATCTGTTATTCTGATATTATTTTGAAACCAATTAGAATTTGAATCTTTTATTATTATAATTTTTGATTCCTTATCCAAAAATGAAACTGAAGAAGGGAGAAAATGTATTCCATAGACGAATTCTATATAAAAATTTAATAACATTATGATAAATTTGAACGATTATTTTTAAAAATTGAAATGAATTACTCAAGATTTTTCTCAATTCTTATTTATATTGCAACATGTAATCAATATTTAAAACTGAAAAACAAAGTATTTTTTGAATAAACATTTCATTCCGATAAAATTTTTTTTGATAAAAATTTCCGAAAAATCAATTGTAATCAAATTTTATTTGTAATACTGCAGGTGGGTTCACTTGCTCCCTAGTGTGATTAAAAAAAAATTTCTTAATAATATCTTTGTTTTCAAATTTTTTTTTAAAGCATTTATTAAAAAAATTTAATTGAAAAAAAAAAAATTGTCTTAAGCCACACTGTGTTTTTATTAAATAAAACAATAGTATTTAACTAGTCTGGAAACGCGGGCCGTCAACTATGGTTTCTTAATCTAACCTGAAACTTTAGGGTGAACGGATAGAGAGTGCATCAAATAATTTTAAAATGACTTTTTGTGGCGCAAATGCTAATAACTTGGATGAATTAGATGCTGCTTTAGCTGCTATTAAGGAAGATTTGTTGGAGACAGACCGTCATCTCAATGCCAAACACAAGGACAAAGTTATTGATAAACAATGTATCAAAGAGAAAGAGAAACCAGAGGTTATTCTTCATTCTAATTTTTTACAAAATTATTTAGTTCAGAGTGCAGAAAAGCTAGCCAAAAATAAATGGTACCCTCTTAAAATAAGAACCGAGTTTAAAAATTTTAAAATCGCTTGTATAGAGGAAGTCAATCCAGCTTATTCTCTAATAAAAAAATATAATCAATTCATTTGATGGAACTGCTGAAAATATTTACTCTGCTCTCTACAAAATGTTTTCTGAAACACCAAGTCCTTTTAAAAATATTACCCAAAACTTTGCTCTTCTTTTTAGTTTTAAAGTTGCAAATCTTGTCTTGGCCCATATGGCTGGTGCCTCCTTTAAAAATGATATATTTAACATTTAAATTTGAATCCCACCAGTTTACTGAAATCGATTATCACTTATCTTAGTGGGTATGTTTTTGGTACCTTTTATCGTAGAATTAGGTTTAGTTCTAAAGTGTCTACTTTCTACCATAAGCAGTGTTTATCATTTCTACTTGCTGGTAAATGTACAGAAAAAACAATTTCTTCACCAGAGCATAAACAAGTTAATTTGCATGATAGGGGTGGTTTATGGAAAATAAATAAAGAGGGCATTTTTATCTTTACTGCTGCTGAATATCATTTTATTTCTTTGGGTAAAAAAATCATCCCATATTATCAATTGCACAGAAATAGTTGATACTCTAATAGAAGACTCTTTTGCGCAAGTTAACTTTTCAAACATTTTGTATAGTTCATCTGATAAGATTCAAAAGGAAATAGCTCTTAATTTATTAGGAGTTCTTCTAACTCTTTATATTAGATTTCGTACATTCTCCTAAGTAAAAGATAAGTTGTAAACTTTCAAAATTTCAAAAAGTCAAACAAAATCGAATGCATTAAGAACAGCAATTAAAAGGAAAACCTCAACTTTGGAACAAGGACATTAAAGAAGAAATCCTGGCATAGCTTGAACTTATTAAAACGGCTATTTTCATAGCCACAAATCTTTTAAAAATATTGATGGCATACTATTTACTTCTCCTGAAGTAGTAAAATAAATACTTTGATAATATTTATTAATTTTATGTATTAGTCTATGGCAGAATTTCAATATAATATTAATCAGTAAAATTAATTGTGTTAATATAATTGTGTTTTCAATTTTTAAATATCATTGGGACCTCTAATATTTTTAAGTATGTTTTATAAAATTACAAAACAGTTTTCACTTTCTTTTTAATATTTTTTTAGAGCATGACTCAATACTCATATTTATATTATCTTCGGAGCTAATTAAATTTCCAGCTATAGGAAAACTATTTCTGGTTTCATATTGTGTTATCATTGTAGCCAAAATCATTAAGAGATGGGTTGTCCTTGGGAGCTCCAAGTGATTGTTGGCGTCCAAAGTAATTTTCTATCGGATCCTGACAAAAGAGTTCAGTCAAAATATACTATACATTGTACTCGAGAAAAAACTGAACAGACTCTATTATTGAATGGGGAGTAATCTTTAAACCTTCATATGTTTGATGTGCAATAAACATATTCGATTTTGTTCCTTTTGACATATTTCCAGGGTGCTCTTCCATTGATTTTAACCAATCTTTAAAATATTGCAAAAAAACGCTTTGAAACCAAAAGAACCTGTCAGCATTTAATGATTAAAATGGAACTAGATTAGGTTTTTGTTCAAGTTTATGAGCATCTAAGCTTCTTATATTCATTATATCAAAAAACTTATCCATTAAGGCACAAAATTCAGCAGTGTCTTCAGTGTCAAGTGGTCCATAATATAACATAACTTTTGACACAGTGGAATTTAGTACTTGAGCAGCAAGTTTAACATTCATTATAATATAGAATATGGCGTCAACTTTAAATGCTCAAAAGTAAGTTTAGTTAATATGTGCAAGCCACATTCTCGGTCTTTATAAAATATATCAGTAATTTGATTCCACAATATAAACATACCACCGTTCCACATATATCTTGTTCTTTCTGTATTTTTTGAGTTGGATAAACAGTTATGAACAGTCTTAGTCAAATGCAGTGGATCAGATATAAAATAGATAAATCGTTTTTTTGAACTAAATAAATTGAGGGTCCTATATATAACATCAACATTTGGATTCATGTCATCATTATGTGTCATAGTGAAATGCATTTTGAACAATTTGCGATTTGCAGATGCTCTTTCACATGTTACAACAATGACTTTTAGCAAGTTTAATTCACAAATTCCAATAGCTTTCCAAAGCAAAGGAAACATTTGATATGCAGTGGCACCATTTGTAGCAAAATTAGCTAGACTAAATTTAAAAGGATTGACGATACTACGAATAAGAAATACTAAAACATGGGTAGCGAAATCATCTACTTTAGGCAAAGTTGCAACATTAATATCGACATCACCAAGATCAACATAACCCACAATCTCCCTGGTGTGTTTGTCCCAAACTAAGTTTTCTTGAATTTTCATTTCATCCATTAGAATGACAATAATTTTTTCCTGCTCAGAAAAATCTTTGATTTTTTCTTTTAACTCATCAATTATTTCTTTATTAAATCCACGTCTGGGTTTAATGTAACTTTTATAATCACGGAATTGGCGACGACTTGGAAGGACAAGAACACCTGTTCCAGATTTTTCATTGCAACGTATATCATCATACACTGCAGCAGACTTTGAAGCCAAGGAAAGACAATATCAAATTTTAATGGGATAATTATCATATCTTACATTAGTTGGGGACAACCTTAAATATTTTTTTTGCTCCTCCCAAAATAACTTCATAAAAAATGAGATGTTGTTTTGATCTGCATTCGACATTATAGATACTAAATCATCACTTAAACTTGAACTGATAGTCATGGCGGATTTTGAAATAGATTCTGTAACTCAAATATTTTTTCTTTTAACACCTTATTTTCAACTCTATAATTTTGAATTCTTAACTTTAGGCGATCAGGAGAAGTTAATATGATATTGGTGCATTAAGTTTAGCAGCATTTTTTGATACACCGTGCTTTTTTTTTTGATGATTGGGAAGATTTTAGAAATAAAAGATTTTTCATTTGTAGTACAGCTCTCAGAACATTTTAAACTGCTTAAAAGTAAACATGATTTTGATCTAAAATACTTAGTTTAATAAGTTCCATGAAAATTAAATTCTGTTTGATTATATATTTTAGAAATGTAATGTTTGATAGCATACTTTTTAGCATCATCTTATGTTACTCCTAGACTATAAACACTATAAGTTGAAATAACCTTGATCAAGTTTGACAAAGTGATATTTTTCATTGAACTGTTGTCACATTCATAAACTTCATGGTTTGATGGTAAACGCCATGCAAAAACACAAAGTATAAAAGTTAAGGAAGTATCAATAAATATGTCTGTTTTTGTAATTTTATCCTTTTCAAAAATATGAACTTGAGAACCATTAATATTTATCTTCCAAGCAGAAGGAAGATTAAGATGTATTATATGCTTAGTAAGTTCTTTCATTGATTTGTAGCATTTCTGGATTGGGTTTGGTCGAGTATTTAAGTTGGATTTCTTTTCAACTATGAACTCTGCTGATCTACGAGATGTTGTACTGTAAATGAAATTATACTTTTAACAAATTTATGATTAAATAAAATTTATGTACTTTACTCACAATTTTATAACAGTATTAAAAATAAACTATATTTAAGCTATTGAATTTTAGCTTAAGTAGTATTGATGAACTAGCTATTTTTAAATTATTCATTCAGATTAATTTAAATCTTTAATTTATTCATTTTTTTTTTGTACCTTGAAATAGAAAAACGTTTTTGTGGTAAATTCAGTGTTGGTATTGATCCAGGAATAAGTGTTGTTTTCATCTAAAATAATAGAAAAGTACCTGAATTTTCTTGTTTGCAGTAAAGATACAGTAAAGATACTTTATATTAAGTATAGAGTTTATTAATCTATATTAGCTAAGATTTTAAATAAATAAAATTTGATAGTCTGCACTTCTATTTGCAGACATCCATATAATTATGCAGTTGATAAAATGTTTGCATATATTGACATACTATTATATAGAATATACAAACTTCTTGAAGCGGCAGATTTATTTAACATATTGCATTTTATTTACTGACGATAAAGAAATTGTTCCTAAGTATAATGATGTTCACAAATTTTAAGATTCTTCTTTTCAGTTTGACTTTTTAATCCTTTGTCAATCATTCTGTCACGTGTAACTCTATATTTTTAGGTACGTGACATGAAATTTTTAAATTAATCAAACACTATATTGCTATATATCATAAGAAAGGTTTTTAATTCAGTATTTTAAAGGTGAAAAAATGATCAAAATTGAACAATTTTATGAAACGTTATGGCATTTTGAGTACCGAATTTTTGATATATGGATTTCTTGAAGAAACTGTGATCAAATTTGAGGTTTTTTTAACTTAAAATATCATAACTTGGTTAATTCTTATCGAAATACATACAACTTGGTATCAAAAGATAGGTCTTACAAAGGACAATATGTATTTACAAAGGGTGTACAAAGAGCACTAGAGGGGCGTCGACAAAACTCTTTATTATATTGAAAAATGTAAATTTTTCAAAAGAAAATATTACTATTTAATTGAAATTCATAATTTTTATTTGTATTTTTAATATATTCAAACAGGGGACCATCAAATATGATTTGGATACTTTAGGTTGATAGGCCAGAAGCCCTTTTGGCTTCAGGCGCATCCTCTGACCCAATATTAAGATTATTACTTAGTATCTTTATATCTAAATGCATGCAATTAAGTATCAAAAGAAAGAAAGGTTTTAGGGATAAACACGTGAAAAGGGTGCAAGAGGGTATTATTCAGAAGCTCTACACTTCTCACACCTTGGGTAAGGTGGTTTAAAACTTAAATATTATTTTTTTGTAATAATAAATAGTATTTAAATAAAAACACAAATTTTTCTTAAAAAAATCAAACTCAACTATATACAAAAATTAATATACAAAAGGATTATATACAAGTATCAACTTAATAAATATATACATACACGCTATACATATACCTAACAATAAGTGTATATAGATTCAGCTAAGTGAATCTATATAAACTTATTAATAAGTATATTTATAGTTGTTATTAACTACATTCCTGAACCCTCTGCCATCCCTTCTGCAACCAGGAGGTTTGTATTTAAAATAAGGCAGGACTTTACCTCCATTCTGGGCCCATATGCGGAAGGCCCTTTTTGATTTAGGCCCAGGGAGGCATCGGTGCCAAACCAAGAAATCACTCCTAGGCAAGACTATATTAAAAAAAAAAATTAAATGAATGTTTAAAAAATTAAAATGCATAACAAAAATTAAAACGCAGTAAAAAGCTTACCAAGGAGGTTTTGGTTTTCACTCTGGGTGGCAGATGGCAGTGATGACGTGGATGAAGCTGGTAAATTTAATTTTTTAAACTTTTAATTTGAAATAAGTTCAATAAAAATTATAAAAAATAGTATTTATTTAGTAAAAACCCATTTAAAAAAAAACAAATTTACAACATCATTAAGATATATCTACCAAGTTCCTCCCTTTTGCGTCTCTTACCTCCTTTAGTGCCTCTGTAATTATGCTTAGTCTCAGCATTATGCTTAGTTTTGAGTTACCATAACTTATGCTTTTCATTTAATTTTAAAGCTATTTAGTCAGCTTTAAAGTGATGAATCTGCTCACCATAATTTTATTTTTGTGTGTATGTTTTTTCAGATCTGGCATTTCTGACCTTAAAGCTTTAATTATTTTTTCTTTTTGTTTAACATATTGTCTTAGAACACAGAATTGATTTAGCACGCTGTTTAATTCAGCTTTTAGTAGTGCAATATTGTTTCAACATTCTTTGTAAGAGTTAGCAAACTGAGAAGATAAGTAAGATTGTTTATAGGGCCTAATTTCTATCTAAATATATGTTTAGTTACATCTCATTCGCTATAACCTGCAGGTGTAGATGTTCCACTCGTTAAAAGAGATAAAACATTCGTATTGGTATATGAAACATCTGAGGAGCCTGATGATAATACAATATTAGGCAAACTTGATATATGGCTTAAAAAAGGTTTATTGCAAAATTCAAAAAACACTTACTGTCCTCAGCTCTGTTAAAATTTCTAGCCCAATACGATGATTTATTTATGAGACTCCTAACCTGACTTTTAAATGTTTGCATCTTAAAATGTTTAATTGACTTGTTGAGATGTTTTGAGAAACAAATCACTATTTTTTGTAAATAATAAAAAACTGTCCATTTCTACAAACTGTATTACACTCTGTATTAGAGTCAATGCCTATTTGCGACAATTCAAAATTAGCAGTTAAATACTTTTTGCATTCACCATAATACACAAACTTGATTTTTGGCCCAATGATAGCAGAAAAAAAAAGTTTAATTTTTATAACTAAAAATTAAAATATTACAATAATGGCAAATATAATGATATTACAATTTAGTACAATTAAATAATCTATATGCAAATGTATCGTAAGTTATTGAAGCTTAAAACAGTTATCTAATTGGAGTATAGTATAGTCTGAGTATGTTTTTTTTCAATGAAATTTGGCAGGTAGTAAGAAAAAAGGTTATTAAAGGTGAGAGAATATATTAGAAAAATAAACCAGCTTTCCTTTGATATATACTTGATGTCAAAACAACAACCAATTTTTACCTAATTGGAGTATAGTATTAAGGTGCCTGAGTATGCTTTTTTTCAATGAAACTTGGCAGGTAGTAAGAAAAATGTTTTTTAAAGTCGAGAGAACATATTAAAAAAATGAACCAGCATTCCTTCAATATATACTTGATGTCCAAAAAACAAGCAAATTTTTAACAACAATAAATTCATAATAAATAAAATTTTAACTCAAAAAAATCCATGCAAAATTAAAGTTCCATAATTCTAGTATTCAAAAAATATCTATGTTGATACATATTTCTAAAAAATAACAGAGCAGAACAAGTTCATACCATGCAACTTTTCAACAAAATTGAAAAAGCGTGTCACAGAATCTTAGCTAAAATCCGGATTTACGCGTACCTAATATTTAGTAACTTCTGTCTGCAGTTTATGCTATATTCGTCATCTTTAGTTGGAATACATAATATAGACAATCCAACATGGTTTCTTGAAACTGGACAACCAAAGATAGCACAATTTGCTCCTGACACATCAATGTTTATCCCAGAGCAAATACAACTAGATTATAGCAATGTGCGATGTTTACAATTTGATGCACTTTAAAGTAGGCTAAGCACTGGTATAGAGACGAACTTAAGTGTTTTTAGAAAACGGCCCGCGTTTCCAGACTAGTTATACATTATATGAGGCGTTGCGAACGAAAGGGGAACACCAACCAATTTTCGAAAATCCGTTTTCTTTAACCATTTTTTACTTTAGTCTGTCATCTACAATATAACACAAGATCAACGTGTCAGTGGGCCTCTTTCTGACTGAAAATCCCTTGTTATTTACATGTGATAAAATCTGAAGAAACACACTTTGTAACGAGTAAAACGTTCGTCTGAAAGATGCACAGCAACCAAGCGAGAGAAGAAGGGTCTGAAAAAAACCACCAGCTACCACAGAGGGGGAGGGGGTGTAAACTCTTCTATCACGTGGTGGGGAAAAGTGTAATTTTGCAAATTTCAGTCTAGAAACTTCAAACGCGATTTACTCAAAACTTAATTTTGGTTGGTGTGCCCCTTTCGTTCGCAATGCCTCATATTATGGCTATGATAACACAAATAATTTAGTCGTTAGAATTCAAAAGTTTTTCAGGCTTCATATATAGTCTATTTTAAAACAGATTTTTTTAAATTATTTCGTAAAAAAATATTTTTTTAAATATTTAAAAAAGATCAAATACATGAATCTAAAAAGTTAACTAAATTTAATGATATAAAAAAAATAATCGGTGATCAGTTGTACCAACCAAGCGATACTTATTTACATTGGTGAGACCTACATCTAGGGATGAAATTATCCCGGAAATTTTCAATTTAGGAAATTTCGGAATTTTTCATAAAAAAAAAAGTGATTTTTAAAATAGTTATAACTAGTAGGTAAAACTTTATCTTTTATTTAGGCAGTCGTTATGGACAATTTTATAGTAAATAATTGTGATGCAAGTTATAAACATTTTTGAAATTCTCTGTGAAAAATATTTTTTTTGGTATTTTGTTGAGTTTTTTTAACTACAAAATGCAACTATGATAATTTGTTTTCAAAATTTTATAAACATATCCTATCCTGTTTTTTTGCTTATAATAATGACGTACTATGCCGTAGAAAGCTTATACATATAAATTTATAAGAACCGTGGCGCAGTGGTAGCGCAATTGCCTCAGAAACAAAGGATCCGTGATTCAAACCCCACCTCTAGGCAAGTTTTGCAACATCGGTTAGAAAAGAGACGTGAACTTCCAATTAAATACTCCTCCGCGGCGCTCTGTGATAAGGCCGTAAGGACTTCTTGGGGCACCTAAGAAAAGTTTTAAAAAAAAAATACTTTGTTCGAGAACAAACATAACTTTTAGTAGAGAAATTTTGTCACCAAATGTATTACAAAATCTTTATAGTATGAAACTTAAAAATAAATATAATCTTCAAATTAATAACAATCTTATTGCCCCTTTTTGCCATAAAAGCAAAGACCGGTTATTTGTTTCTTACCAAGGCTCTTAACTCTGGAACAAAATAGTTTTTTCCACCGAACTGATCTTTGCTTCATTCAAACAAAAACTTGAAGTAATTATTTTATTTATTTTTATTTATATATTTATTAAACACCCCAAATACAAGTATACAAAGTAAATTAGAGTTTTATACATGATAATTATAAAAATCCTTGAATTATTATTATTATTATTTTTTTTTTTTCAAGATTTTCTTTTAAACGTTATTATCTAGGAAAATATAATTTTCAAGAATGTCCTTGAAGATTGTTCTTTGTTCTTTTGAGTTCCAGCATTCAACTGCACATTTTAGAGTTTGAAGATCCGTTTCAGGAACTAAATTTTTTAAGCCAATAATTTCTATTTTTTTTTACTTTGAATTATTTTCTCCAGATTTAGTTCATGTTTATTACACAAACCCTTGATACTATCTAAAAAAGGTTGTGGGGCTGTTTTGTTTTCCGGCTGCGACTTAATAATATCAAATGTAACTTAATAATATCAAATGTAACTATTGTTCATCAGGCGAATAAATAAGTTGAGCTTGTTTTGTCGTATAGTTATTGATATATCTTCAATAAAGAGTAAGGGATGAATATAATTTTTGCTATGTTTTGAAACGTTGAGGAGTGAGGAGTGAGGAGTTGAGGAGTGAGGAGTTGAGGAGTGTAGGAGGTGGGGGGGGGGGGGGTAGGAGAGAAAGTCGAGAGGCGCCAAACAATTGATTCTGTTGAAAACCATTTTAACAAACCCTTATAATATTACTATTATTGTAAGGATTTGTTATTATTACAATAATATTTTTAGTAATAAACTATTAATTTATCCATTGTCTCAGATTAAAGATGTTCATTGTCTCAGATAAATGAATGTGCATTGCAACTGATAAAGCCAATAAAATTTTATATTCATCGTGCAATATTTTATAATAAAGAAAAGCGAAACTTGGATGCTTTAAAATCAGAAAATTCATCGAGCTATATTCATCGATAAATTTTAAATTTCATAGTAAAGTATTTTAGTGTTCATAAATTATGACCACATAAAATAACCTCCCTCATCTTGAGGGGGTTGCAAATTTTATATAGTCATAATTTTTTGAACGCTGAGAAATTATACTATGAATTTAAAATTTCTTGATGAACATAAGTCTAGTTGAAAATAGTTCAAAAAATATTTCATCAACTTGTTCGCTCACACGTTTGGGGTATTTTTTTATTCCCAGGCTCCAATAACTGCAATTTTTTGTAAAGCATCTTTTTTTGACATAAGTATAAACATATAAATGTTTGGGGTAAGCTCCATGTCTGAAAGTTAGATATCTCGAAGACCAAAAATGCTGGATCCCCCCATTACAGAAAAACCGTTATTGTTAATATAAATCCTTTTTTTTTTTTTAATTTTATTTAGGTGCCCCAAGAAGTCTCTACGGTCTTATCACAGGCCACTGCAAATGTGAATTTAATTAGAAAGAAATTCACGCCTCCTTCCTAACCGATATCGCAAAATTTGCCCAGAAGTGGAGTTTGAACCAAGTCTCCTTTGTTTCTGAGGCAAATGCGCAACCACTGCGCCACGGCAGCTCTAAATCCTTTGCGTTATATAGTTCTTTATTGTTGCTCTATATAATTTTTTATAAATTCTACATTTGTTGCTATATATAATTCTTCATGGGTTTTTTTTAACGCCAAGACAAACTAAATGTATATAGTCAAGAACAAATCCAGTCACCATTGAAATTTTAAATTGAGACAATGGTGAATTACCAATCTGGTGCTTTAACTAACATTTTTCATCAAACTTTTTATCATCTCGTAATAAAGATTGAATACCTAATAATCTTATGCCTATATCATATTTACCATGTTCTTCACATCTTTCACAGTTGTCATATTTACTATGAATTTTTATACATTTTAAAAATGCTCGTGCTGGTGCATCACATACAAATGCCTTTATCGTCACTTATGAGGCTTTATACCTATTTAGAAAAAAGAATTTTAATTTTGCAACACATTTTTTGAGGTATTCTTCAAGAACTGTAGGTTTTCCTTCACCATATTATAAAGCAATTGCATATGGATCTTGTTGGTTTGCAGTACACAATATAGGCCACATTTGTTTTTGTTTTTTTTACTATTACATATTCGAGTGCCATCAACATTTATAATAAGACCAAACACTACTGGTTTTCTAAAGCATTTTACATAGTTGAGTGAAATATAAACAAATTACCTCCAGCAACTTTTTCAACATCCATCCTTTTGAAAGTATTTAATAAAGTTGTTCTACTTTTAAGAATATCTTTCATAAAAGAGTTCAAAGGTGTTAAAAACTCATTTAACGGTTTAGACTTGATATCATTTTCAATAGCCCATTAATGAAGAAAATTTAGAGTCTTGACAGATTGAGAAACCTCACTTTCTGAATCGACAATTTTTCCATTATGTTCTATTTCTTCATCTTCTTTTTCTTCGCCGTCTTCTGTATCTTTTTCAACAATTTGACGTTCTTCTTCTTTATTGATTTCATTACCTTCTTCTTCGTCTTTGACTTCTTCACCATCTTCTTCTTCGCTATCTTCTTTACCATCTTCTTTTTCGTCTTCTTCTTTACCTTCTTGTTCTTAAATTAATAATTATTTAAAACTTCTATAGCCTCTCATCTAACTTTTTATATAGTTGCTATTTTTTGTGCTAATTTTTATTAAGACGAGTTAAAACTATCTTCGTGTTTTGAAATATCACCAAACTATCACTGGTTAATATGCATTGAATCAATTATTACATAGAATCTTTTCGGGATATTTGATTTTTGCGTATAAATAAATAATGTACTAGTGGTGATAGTGACCACTTAATCACCGTTAAGCAGTACTAAATCACTTGTGATGCGCTCATAGGGTACTATAGTTTCTCTCCAACCCTCTAAAAGTATATTAATTGTTTCTCAACTTATATGTGGGCTAAGCTTACTTTGATAAGGCGTTGACTTCGTAAACGGAATGTTTAAGGTTCAAAACCCACCTCCACCTGAATTATCTTTGCTTTTTTACACACGCATACAGCTGAATGTTAATTAAATAAAATAGGAAGATCAGAAAAAATTTATTGCCAAATTTGTGTTTCAATAACATATAAAAGCTTTGGTTTTTGAAATTCGTTTTTAATTTTACTAGTTTATTACTGCAATCCGGTTTTTTATTGTTGTCAAAATTAAGTCTTATTTAAATTAAACTAAATATTGTAATGGTTATATTGTTTTTTAATTATTATTATTTTTTAAATTCTTTAAAAGGATCGTCCGCAAATTACGCAACGCAAAATATATTTAAAAAACAGAAGTAGGAGATATTATGCTCTTTTATGCGGTGGTTTTCATTAATCTTAAATGAGCTGCTTTAATTTTTTTAATTTAAATTAAGACAAGGGAAAACTTTTGAACTTTTTTGTTTTTAAAAGATGTTTATCTTAAGATGCTTCATGTTAAGTTTTGACGTGGCTGGTTATTGTCGAGGTACTGCCACAGTTTATTTTGTTAGTTTTAAAGTAACTAGGCTTCAAATTTTCTTGAGTTCTCAAAGAATTTGCAAATATCTCTTTCTTTCGGCGTCTTTAATGAAAATAAAATAAAAATTGTTGGTAAGACAACTAAACCGTTTGGGGCGAATCTAGGGTGCGTCTAGTACGTCTGTAGACGTACCCCAAAAAAAATTAATTAAAAAAAAAGTTAATTTAATATTTTAACATTAAAAAGCAATAAAAAAAAGCAATAGCTTCTTGTTTAGAGCGGTTTCTCAAGTTTATATAAAAATATATTTTGTAATTGGAGGTTAAATTAATAAGAAATGAATAATATTTAACTAGAAGGATCAATGCACGTCACCAATATTATTTTTTTAAACGATAAAAAACGTTTTTTAAATTTTAATTGTTTTTGTTGAAAAAGCAAGATATTACAATTTTTGGACGTCCCCAAAGCAGTACACCATAGGTAAAATCTTAGTCAAAATACTTTGTTTTGCGTTAATCAGGAGGTAAAATGCGTTATAATAATTAATACATGACAAAATGCAACAATGGACATCCCAACATTATTTTTTCTATGATTTATCTTTTTAATTAGTTTAGTTTTCAACATATAATTTTCAAGTACTTTATTTTATTTGTAAAAAAAACATTGTCGAACGTCCCTTAACACTTATATTTCGAAATACATAAGGTTTATTATGATATTTAAAATATCGCCTAATGATAGGTATTAAAAGTGTTAAATGTCACTTAATCATCAAGTTGAAAACGTCATGCTGCAAAATGACGAAACAAAATTAATCTCTTTGAAAAGTATATTACAGAAAAATATAGTTAGTTGTTGAAAGATGCGAGTCTTGCTGACTTTTGTAAAGCATTTAGTTTTCTCAAAAAAGCAAGTGTTTGCAACACTTTTGTGTTAAAGCTGGTGATAAAATTCTTTAAGACCAACATATATTATTTAGATATTATCAAAAAAAATGCTTCTTACATATCAAAGACATCATATCATCAGGTAAAAAAGTGTTTTGGAGAAGTTATTACTGACATAATAATAAAAAAAAAAATTGAAAAATTTTTCTATTTTTGCTGATGAAGCTTCTGATAGTTAAAGTAAAGAACAGCTATTACTAATTATATGGTTTGTTGATTCAAAGTTTAATGAGAGAACTTATCCGTTTTTGAGCTGGAACAAATGGTGTTATTAGTTAAGGATTTATTTATATTGTGTTAAAAAGTAGTTTCATAATTTTCTTTAGAATCTAATTCATGATATCTAATTTAGATATCATGAATTTACTATTTATCTAAATTAGATATCATGAATTGCAGAGGGCATTAATATGATGGTGCTGGAGCAATCGATGGTCACACTAAAGGTTTGTCCTCTTGTATTATAAATCTGAGTGAAAAAGCTGCATATGCTCATTGCAACAGTCATAGACTTATTTTAGCTCTTTGTGCATCATACATAAATGCAATATGTCAAGAATCTTTCAGCACACTTTAATAAGGTATCGTACTTTTTAAACTAAAATTACTAAAACAATGCTACCGCAAACATCTACTCGGATGTCTTGCAGCCTTAGGTGCAGAAGATGGAATAGTTTCAGCACTGAAAAATATAAATTTGAAAGATGTTATTTATTTAGTGGTGCAGGCATGATACGAAATTCCCGTGTCAGTTATACAAAATTCATTTAAACATCTTTTTTCGTCAAGTGATGAAATTCAATTCAACACTCCTTCCGATCACTTTTCAGAAGAAGATGCTATTCCCTTGGCAAAATTGTATATATCGATATTTAATAGAGTGGGCAAGTGGAACAAGCGAAGCAAATCATCCATTTAACCTTGAATAAAATCCTGAAGCAGAAAGTGAAACAACTCTTGTTAAAGAAAATGAAAAATGTTGAATGACTCCAATAAAAACATTAATGATGTTATAAATTCTTTTAATTTGGTGATAGAATGCGCAAAAAGAAATGACGTACCCTGCAATGAGGCTCTTTGTTACTAAAAATAAGAGAAAAAGCTATTATGAACAAATATATGTAATTGATTTTGTTTATTTTGGCAATTAGTGCTGTACTAAACCAAAGATTTATTAAAATTTGATTGTTTAATTTTTTTGTTGTTATTGATAAAACCATTAACTAAGCTTATATGATAATAATAATAATAATAACAATAATAATAATAATAATAATAATAAAATATTTTCTTTTGCAAAATAATACTGAATTTATTTATTCTACACAGTTTAGTTAGTAAAAGAAATAAGTAGAAGTATTTTACTTATTTTCTTTACTAACTAAACTGTAAGTTTAATTAGTATAAGAAATAATGGTAAATATTTTTATACTCCTTTTGTCCCTCTAAGTATATTTTCCCCATAAGAAAGCTTTTAAATAAGAATTGAAGAGCAGTTTTCCAAAACTTGTTAAGTCCATTTTTTCATCTGAATTCGTATCATGACTTACCAAGTTTATGTCAATATTTTGTACTTACTTTATACTGCCATATAACAAGTTTTGCATGAAACGGTTTTAATCATTAAATAGACATCAGAGAGATTTTCCAAAAAAATGAGTTATCTCATTTTTTTCATTTTTTGACTTAACCAGATTTGGAAAACTGCTCTTCAATTTGAATAAGAAACTGGATCGGGAGGGATTTTTGCAATCCCTCCCGATCCAGGCTTAAAGGTGGAGGGAGGAGGGGAGGGGGTTTACAGGTTGTTTAAAAAATCAGATGTACCCAAATAATTTCCTGAATCCGCCCCTGGTATAATAAACATTAGTAAATAAACATAAAAATTTAAATTTGTATAATAGCAAAGAATATAGTTCAGTATAGCGGGTTAAATTTTATTATGTTTACATTGTTCTTTTTTTTACTTTGCGTTTCTGTGGTTTGAATCTTCTTAAATTAAATAATATATATAAATTATTGAATAGCTTAATATTAAATAACTTTTTTGACATATCAAAATTTTATAATGTTTTTTTAAAAGTTTTTTCGGTTACGGTTCGGTTCTTATTTTATTTTAAATAATAAAATCGGTTTGGTTCGATTCGGTTTTTTTGTTTCGGTTTTCTTCGAAAGAACGTTTTAGTTCGTTTAACCACTGGGTCTTAATGACATTACAAATTGATAAATTAAAAAATATTACCATATTTCAAAATGGTTTAAATGCATACCATATTTTCAACCAATACCTCCAAGTGGAGGGTTTAAGCGTGTGTGTGTGTTTTATAATTATCACACTATGCAGGGACGGTCGTAGGTTTTAAATTTACCTCGTAAAAGAAAAAGCGCTTTATGCCATGTAACTGACACTACTACGCCCACAAGGAAAATAAAATAATAAGGAGGGGCTGGATCATGGATGGATTCGGTCCATTTACAGGTATTATGATTTTTTATGCAGGCAAGCCCAAAAAATAGAATTTGCACTACACAATTTTATCCGAATTTCATACCATTTTGAAACAGCCTATCAAACTTACTTACTTTTTTAAACAATGTGCTCAATATCTCAAAAAGAAAAGAAATCTATGGGGGAAGGAGGGGGCAATCACTCCGTTAGCCATCCTTTTATGTATCCCTTTAAAACTTCCTCCCATTGGGCTGGAACATTTTAGGGGATTTTCTTTCAATTGCATTGAGAAGCTCATATCTTAGTTTTACTTAGAAACTTTTAACAAAAAGTGCTTCTAATTAAAAGAGTATAGAGCTGTAGATTCTTTACATTTAGACTCAACATATTACAATAATAAACTTATAAAACAACAAATGCTTGTTTCGGCCAACATCAGGGCTCCTCAGCATGTCTAAGAATTTATTTATTCTAGACATGGACAAACGGAAAAAGAAAAATTAAGAACAGATAAGAGAAAGACACAAGTGCAAATAAATTTATATACATAGTCAAATTAAAGGTTACATATATTCTATATTACAAGATTTTCAAAAAAAGTTAAACCATGTTAAACTTTAACAACAAGAAAGAAGATTTTTTGATCAAATGAAAAGAAAGGTTACGGTTTTTGAAAACAATTAAAGTAAAAAACTGGTTTAAATGGCACTAAGACTTAGGAATTATTAGGTTGATTGAGAGAAAATTTATTTAAAATTATTTTTGTTTTATTTATTTTGCCATTTTTTATGGAAAATAGATAAATAATGTTTAAGATAAGTGTTTAAATCATTTATACGCTCAATCCAACTAGTTCTAGTTCTATCTTTTAATTTTTTTTTTTTTTTTTTTGAGTTCAAGGTTCAAGCTCTAAAATGCTAGCTTCTATAAACCTTTGTTTATTTTCTGAATAATTGAAAAAATAATAAACTTCACAAACTTTATCAAAAACCTCTGAGACTAATTGGACTTTACACTATGCACAAACAGATCAGTTTAGTCGATGGCTATGACAATGTGTATACAGAGCCTTTGAATTTATAATTAGAACTTGAACAGAAAGACAATTTATACACCCAGAGACAAAACTGGCTCCATCATGTCTCTGAACTCTACAGTTTTTTATATCTAGATTCATGTTACTTACACAATCAGCGCATTTAATACTTACTGTATTAAATTATAATTAGACAATTATTTTTGAAATAAATGTAAAGTGATTTACCTCAGAGCAATGCAATGCTTTTAATTACCTTTTAAGTATAACAGGATACAAACTAATAATAATAAGAAATAATGGTACAATAATTGTGCCATCATGGTGCAATAGTTATGCCATCAACAAGACGTCTTAAAAGATCTTCATTAGTAACTATTTTATTATTTTTATTAATAAATCTATCCAATAAAGTTTCATAAAACATATTTAAATTGACAAGATTGTCGTTTTTTAATCGTTTTAGAACATCTTCAATTAATCTGTAAGCCAAGCTTACACATTAAAATTTAAAAACCCTTTAGCACGATTTATAGGAAATATATTTGTTGATAGAATGGAAAATATTTGCAACCAATCAAATAATTGCTGCAAATTAGGGCATCCAATACCGGTATACCGAAAACCGGTATCCCGGTATTCCGTTCCAATACCGATACCAAGCTCTCAATACCGGTATATACCAGTATTTCAGTTTTTTTTCTTATTGGACAGATATTGTTTAATGAGACTTAATGCGAGTTTGGAGATTTTCTCAGAGATTTTAAGAGAGTTATTAGCGCAAAAGATCAAATAAAATTTCAACTTTTTTTACGAAAAGCGAAGACGAAAATACACTGCTGAATGTTTTAGTTAAAATGGCGGCCACCGATGGTTTGCCATTCAGAGTTTTTATAACATCCAATGAGCTAAGAAAATTGCTTATTGCTCGAGGTTTCGACGTGACAAAAGCATCTTATGAAATATGCCAAATACTTATGAAATATGCTACTAAAATTCGAAACTCGATAATAAGAATTATCTAAACTTCTATAGCAAGGAAATCAGTTTAGTCTTCTATAAAAAAAAAGTTTTTATAGAAGACTAAATTGATACTTCTGTATAAAATAGACGTTATTTGAACATTAATGTTCATTCTCAAAAAAGATTTTGGAATTTGGGTTAGCACGAGTTAATTGAAATTAATTAACAACCTACTGAAAGAACACAACTTAAAAAATGATTGCAATTTGTATGTATTACCACGGATAGTGCATCGGTTTTGAAGGAAGTGGGACAATTAACGTCCATCAACCAATAACTTTGTCTAGCCCATGGAATCTAATTGACAGTGGTTGACGTCCTGTATAAAAGCAATCGTGGACTCGACAGATGATTATTTTGAATTTGATGAAGATAGTGCTGATGAGCGTTTTGATGAATATATGAAGACCATTTAGACGGATTAAGGATATTTCAGACCTCACTAAGTT
Organism: Hydra vulgaris; assembly: GCF_038396675.1. Classification (NCBI taxonomy): domain Eukaryota; kingdom Metazoa; phylum Cnidaria; class Hydrozoa; order Anthoathecata; family Hydridae; genus Hydra; species Hydra vulgaris. Next base: position 22,494,470 of record NC_088927.1, read on the forward strand.
CAAATGAACTTGCAAATAATTTGCCTCCATTGATAAGCAAAGTTAGAAAAGTTGTAAGGCTGTTCAGACGATCACCGACAAAAAATGAAATCCTTCAAGTTTATGTAAAAACTGAACATGGTAAAGAACTGTCAGTAATATTAGAAAATAAAACCAGATAGAACAGCTTACTTTTTATGCTAGAGCGTTTTGAAAAAAAGAAAAATTCCATTCAAAAAGTCCTGATGGACTTAAATTTAGCTATTAACTTAACAGAATCTGATTTAGAATTGATATTATCAACAGTTTCTATGTTGCTACCAGTGAAATTGTCTGTAGAGGTTTTATGGTAGAGAGATGCTAATCTTCTATCATTTGATATTACCTTGGCTTTTATGCTGCAAAATTTGGGGCAAGGATCATTAAGTAACAATATAACAACCTCCTTATTTAAAAGAATAAAAAAAAGACGCACAAATTTATCTTATCACATACAATTACTTCATAAAGAAGATCAAACCCAAAATAGTTTTGATTCAGATATCATATTTGATCGGCTAACTAAAAATGCTTTGGTAAATTTAATTGTACAACTTATCCCGCGTCTTTCATCCGTTCAAGCTGAAACTTCAGTATTGCCAACCGAAACAGACGACGACAAAGATACCATAATGTGCAAAGACAAACCTTTGAGCTTGACATTACAGGAGCAGCTGGACATGGCCATAACTAATGAGACGAAAATGAAAACAATACCAAAAACAAATCGAAATATTACAAGTTGACTAAAATGATGCCAAAAGAAGTTTCTATATTTGAAGAAGACGGTACACGTGGTACCGAATTGAAGTTGGTATACGATTATATTTTAACTATTACCCCAACGAGCTTAGAAACTGAATGGGCTTTCTCTTCATCAAGAATTTTATGTACGAAAACTCGATCATCTTTAAATGACGAAATTTTAAATAATTTATGCTTTTTGCGGGGCTATTTCAATAATAAATAATTTTTATTAATCCTTTTTGTTTTTTTTAAATGAATTAATTTCAGATATTTGTTTAACTAATGCAACAAAGTTTTGGAACCGTTTGTGTTTTAATGTTTTTTATTAATATTTGTATATACCGGTATTAATACCGGTATAGCGGTTTTCATTAAACTTAAAACCGAAAAACCGGTTTTTAATATTTGGCCCGGTAGTGGAAGCCCAATTGCAAATGCTGCAAAGTATAGTTTACACTACGATTTTTTTTAAAAAAAATTAATTTTTAAATTAAAAAAAAAAAAATTATAATTTTCATTTACTCAACTAGATTATTTATTTACTAGTCGAGAAGGAAACATCGTAATAGCAGAGCTAATCGAGACGAGTTCCCTTCGTACCGAAGTACTACTCATACGCTGAGTAGGCGGAGCCAGAATTTGAAACTGCAATCCTGCTGCTACGGTCAATGATCAATCCGAACTTTTGGCAGCGCTTTAACCAACTGAGCTATCCCGGCTCGAATCAGATTGCTACTTTTGATAGCGTAAACCAATTACCTGGTCCAATTTTCTTATATCCTGCAAAGTATAATTTACATTAGCAAGTTTTATAAAATAATTTTCTCATATCCAGCAAAGTATAGTTTACATTAGCAATTTTTATAAAACGATTTTTGTAACCTCTGCAAAGCATAGTTTTTACAACTAATTTTTTCCTAATTGTATTTTCTAACAAAATATAACAAAAATATAAAGACCGGCAATTAGTATTAAGCAGGTGTTAGACTTCATAATATCAATATTTATACTTTTTTTTTTACCCCGTCACTTGCAGCATCGGGGTTTAAATCCGCCTATGCTATGCAAAGTATTTTATAATTGTTTTCTGAATATTCAAATCAAATGTGTTTTCTACTGGTATTTTTAGATAAATTATTATAATCCAACACAGCTAGCGTATCTCTGAGCTGTAAATTTTATAAAAAAAACTTCGAACTTGATCGCTGTCATGTTTGCCGATACACTAACCTCTTTTTATCTGATAACAATATTACAACATTATTTCAAAGTATGAATATCGAATTAACAAAATTTCTGAATGGTTTAAAATAAACAGGCTTTCACTTATTGTTGAAAAAACTAACTGAATACTTTTTTATCCAGCTTCTAAAAAAAACTTCTGCCTTGCGACTTACCATTACTTTTTATTGGCAAAATAAAAATACTTTTTGACAAAATACTTTTTGGGTATCTATATCTATGAAAAACTTAATTGGAAGAATCACATAGAGTTCTTATTAATAAAATTGCTAAAAGTATAGGAATATTGTATAAAGCTAGAAGTGCTTTAAATAAACGTAATTCAACTCAATAATATTACTCCTTTATCCACTGTCATTTAAACTATGCAAATATTGCTTGGTGTAGTGCTAACAAATCCAAACTTAGGTCTCTTTATCGTCAACAAAAGTATGTTGCTCGTCTTATTAATTTTAAAGATAGATTTACTCATACCAAGCCTCTCTTATTTGAAATGAAAATTCTTGGTATATATCAGCTAAATGTTTTAAATACTCTTATGTTTTATTTACAAATGTAAAACTAACTCCAATCCAATTTCTTTCCATAATTTATAAACCTTATGAGATAAAAAAAAAACACATCTTAAGAAATGATAATTTAATTCGTTTACCATTATTTCGGACTAGTTTTGGAAAATCAAGCATTTTATTTCGTGGAGCTTCTCTTTGGAATAAAATAGTTTTAAAACAATTTCATTTTTTTTTTGGATTCTCTGGAATTTTCTGAAACACTCTTTTCTTTCAAAAATAAGTTTAAGAAAATCATTTTGTCTATTGATGATATATTTTTGTATTTTTAAACATTGAATAATTTACTATTTTAATTTTTTATGCAGTGATGTAACAGAATATGTATATAAATGCACTTAAATTTTTCTTGTGCTTTATACACTTGACCATGTATGTATGCATTTGATTTTTATGAGATTTTTTATTATACAAGCGGTTCTCAATGAAGACTTAATGGTCTTCTGCGAGTGTCCGCTTTCTTTTTATTTATAAAATCAAATACTTGTATATTTTTTGTTTGTTTATTTTTTTCTAGTTGTAAAAAGATTTTTTAATCTTAACCATTTAAATTTTTTTTTTTTTTTGTGGTTTATTTAGGTGCTCCCAGAAGTCCGTACAGTCTTATCACGGAGCGCCGCGGGAGAGCATGTAACTAGAAGTTCAGGCCTCCTTCCTTACCAATGTCGCTTATTCGGCTAGAGCTGGACCTTTGGGTTCTAAGTCAGATCTCTAACCACTGCGCCACGGCTGCTATAAATTTATTTTTAAAACGACTTTTGTACTTTGTATAAATTTTAAGTTTCAAGTTCTTTATCAGCTGTTCTCTGTGACAAGACCTAATGGTCTTCTTTGAGTATCCGCGTTCTTTATTTATTTTTTATTTATTTATTTTTACGATATCTTCACTGTTTCTTTAAAACTAGAGTTGTTACAACTTTTAAATAATTCGACTGTCAACTAATTCGCCTAATATTTTTTATAAAGTCGCCTTAAGTTGACTAATACATTTTAAAATCGACTAAGTTGACTAAATGTCAATTTAGTTGAAATATAGAAATAATTTTTTTTCGAGCTAAATTGTAATAAAAACATTAAAGTAATTTTTATTTGTTTTTATTTTTTAACATCTCATCATTTTAAAAATAATGGAGCAAAACAAAATGAAAGCTCTGAGCCGAAACGGTCTTGCTTTTTTTGTTTGCTCCATTATTTTTAAAAATGATGCTAAAAAATAGGACAGGGCCGTCCAGAAAGATATTATATTTTTTTGGAGCCTTCGACAACAAAACAATTTATTCCCAGTCTATAATTATTTAGGGACCGCAATAAATACTTTCTAAACATCAAAAAGTCTACATAATCAAATTTACTTTGTTTTTGTATAGATCAAATTTAAATTTTGGAGCGTCACGGTTTAATTTTGCCTCTGTCCCCCGAACCAGCTCGGAACAAATGTTTAATTAGGTATAAATATTATTATGCTATGATTTTATAATACTTTAAGATAGTACACAAAAAGTTGTATGCAATAGTTATGCAATAGTTATGCAATAGTTTTGGATTAGTTATGCAATCGTTATAACTGTACATACTATTATTATGAAATAAAGAAGCAAAAGTTAAAAATCTCAAAAGACAGGATAACATGAAAAACATCTACTTTACATTGCTCCACAAAAGAAATATACGTAAAAGTAATAAATAAATAAAAAAAGTAAAAAATATACGTAAAAAGTTGAGCGTTTTTAAGCTTTTATAACAAGTACGCTGTTCTTAAATTGATAAACTTGATTACAAAAATTTGACTGTAATGCGTAATTTTTGCTTGCAGTTCTTTATTATTTTATATTTTCTGGTAAAATATTTAAAAAATACCCAATTAGTACAACGATCAAATACATACTTTTAAAACAAAAAAATGAATTTTTTAAAAAGTTTATTGCAATAAAAATTTTTTTTTTTATATTTCCGGAAATTTTGAGTAAATTTTCCTCGAACATTTTCGAATATTGTTATCCCTACCTACTTCAAAGAATTGAAGTTTTTAAACATTAGTATGCATTCTTATTTTTTGTTGACAATAACTTGATTAGCAATAACGCGTAGTTTTCTAAACTTTTTCAAAAATTATTTATTTACCAATATTCAATTAGTAAAAAACAAAACCTTTGAAATGCAACGAATAATAACTAAAGTTCACTACTTAGCATAAAATGCTCAAAAAGTTTAGAAGAAAGAAAAAAAAAATGATTTTTTATTTTTTTACAAAATCAATCTTTCAACCAGACTTTTTATCTAAAAAAGTTGAATTGTTCGCAAGAACCTTCATTACATTAACCAAATTATCATCATTTTCAATGAGATAAAAGTTCGTATAGAGTTGCATTAGCTGTAAAAACGATGAAGGAGAAGTACGATTTCTTTCATTGGTTAACACCATAGAGCTTAGAGTCTCTCTCTGCTGCTACTTTCGCTTCGCTGCTACTTTGAAAGTTAAGACGCTTAAAACAGTTTCAGCTGCTTAAATTAAGGTAAGAAATCTTGGTTGATTTCTTCTTAAACACTTGTAAGAATAAGTTGCTTTTAGACGACTTTAATTTCAAGAACTATTTTTACATATTTATGAAGTGTATACAATCAAGTTTCTCACGTAAAAACTAGAGTTTACTTTTTTTGTGTCCCCATCTTTATGCATATTTGGCTGGATTATTTCAAAGCGCTTGCACAGGATATTTGTATCGAAAAAAAAAGGTAATAAATTTTCCATTATTTAAAAAAACTTACTAAACCTATATGAAAAATGTTTAACAAGCAAGTTGGTTGTCTTAATCTTTGCAACGGCTTTGTTTCCTATAAATAAGAGAAAATTGCTTGTAAAAAACTAATGAATTTTTTGAATGTCATAAAGTGTTTATTTTCATTTTTTAGGATTGGTAGAGATAAAGTCATGAACCTACTAAAAGTTGTTATAGTAGGTATATCCTATATTTATCATGTTAACAGTGGATCTTTTTAAACACCATTAGCTTTCTTTACTAAAGCAATCTTTTTTCAGGATTGAAATTTGATAACTTCTTAATGTTTTTTTTTGTAAAACAAAGAACGTCAAGGTTTTCTATAAATGTGAAAACAGTGGATTTTAAAACTTAATGCGAATGTTATGGCAATCAATAACCTCATATTGGTTCTTATTAAAAAAGAATGATTCTAAAATCACACAATTAACTGACAATAATTAAAATATATGTATTAACTTATCTTATTTACACTTGATAAATGTAACGGAATCTGTAACGAATTTCTAAAAAATAATTTTATTTTTAAGAACCTAACCGGCTCAATAAAATAGTAGTGGCAATTATTTATATTATATATATGTTTTTTAAGCTTCTATCCGTTAATATATTATAATAAAAACTTAGGTATATAAATTTTGTAACTATGATAAATACCTGTAACGCTCGTAAAAGATTTGAATTAAAAACAGGAAAAAAGTGCTTTTTATGTGTCTTTTAATGTAAAATGTAACTTTGGTTATAATTTAAAACAATGAAACAAAAACATCTCAGTTGTAGGTTGCACGGTGCACAAACAAAGAAAATGTAAATTGCAGTAGATCAACTTTTTGATGATATTAAAGAAATATTTGTTAGAATACTTACATACTTTTTAATTTTTAAAAATTGAAAACTTCAAAGAATTTCACAACTTTGTGGCTGTTTTTTGTTCCAAAACACTCCCACAAAATTAGGGTTTGTAAATTTATATCATTATACTATATTAGGGTTTGTGAATAAATTTATTATAAAACAATATATCTACTATAATCAATCATTATAAGAATTAAACATCAATCAACAAAAGCATCAACCATCACCTACAAAAGCATCAACCATCTCATCAGTGATCTCCTACGTGTACTCTATGTCTCCTATGCGTACGTGTACGTGCAGAGCTTTTTGGAGGTACCAGATTATCAGTATGTATCAGTTTAAACGAGTTATGATTTATTCTGATAAAAATAGTTTTGGTTTATTCTGATAAGTTACCTTTACCTCAACTAATCTGATATGTTACCTTTACCTCAACTAATCTGATATGTTACCTTCATCTCAATTATTAAAATAATGAACTGAAAGTAAAAGGTAAAAAATTTTGCCATGTGACAACATGCTAGGTTTTGCATTCACAAATTGCAATAAACTCTGTGTTATATGTAAAGGTTAGATTAAATAAAAGCTACACAGTCAATGTTAGGATTAGATAATTAGGCTATATAAGTTAAAAAAAGATTAGTCTTTTAGCATATGTGGAATATGTATACGCCTTGAATTGTTGAAAATTATCAAATGTGTAACATGAGGTATGGTTCCATGTCACAATAAAGTCACCCCCTTTTTAGCTTATTCAGTTCTGAGGATATTAAAACTATTAATAATTCCATTTTTTCAGAGATGTTTCTTCGAAGCATTTTGTTAAATAGAAAATTAAAAAAAAGCATTTTTTGGTATCGTTTTGTTTTATAATATAACAAAATGTAAAAGTACTTTTTAATAGTCAATGCCCTCTTTATATGCAATAAAGTGAACTTCAGCTTTTAATGCAACCTACATTGAAAGAACTCTTAATTATTATGAGATGATTATAAAATTGAATAAAAGCTCTCAATCATAATACTTTTTTTGTTTATTGTGCAAGCCATAGACTTAGTTTAGTTATAGCAGCTGCGTGCCAAGTTCAAAAAGTAAAAAATCTTAGTCAAGTAAAAGAAATTTTTTATTTATCAAACTTATCTGCTAATCGTAGTAACTGTCTCAAAAAATATTCAAGTCTAGACCAGGAAAAAATAATAGACACCTTTTGAACAAAATGGATTCATAAGCTAAGAGATCTTGATGTTTTTTTTTTTTGATAATTTTATAATTTTCATTCATGCTACCGAGAAAATGGGAATAAATGAATGAAAGGAATACAACAGTGAAACTGCTTCTAAATCCTCTTTATTTCTAAAATTATTAACAGATTTCTCTTTTATTGTAAGTTTAGTTATAACAAAGCAGTTAATGGATTTTTTTCAAGTAAATTTTTGTAACTCTTCGAACTAAATCTTTTGACATATCCAAGCAGAGTTTTGAAATAACTAATCCAAAAAATCGATTAATAGAAATAAAAAACAAAATTGATATATATTGCATTGAAAGGTACACTATTGCTTTTAGTTTGGCTTTTGGTTTTAGTGTTGATATCCAAGAAGTGGAACCTAGATTGCGTAATTCTCAGGTTTACCGGGATAATTATCCAACAAATACAGTTTCTTACCATTTTAAACATAACATTACTTCTTCATTAATTGAATATCATATTAATGACCTAGATAATAGGTTTCCAGAAAATGATATATTTTTTATAAAGTTTTAACAGCAGTTCCTTTAACTGCACTGTCCAGAATACAAGTTAAGAAACAACGGAAATCTGATTTTTATGAATTTTTAAATTTCTAATCATCTGATATGTCTCATTTTACATCAATACATGCTAAGTTAGATTAGTTAGGGGGAGAGAGAGAGAGAGAGAGAGAGAGAGAGAGAGAGAGAGAGAGAGAGAGAGAGAGAGAGAGAGAGAGAGAATCAGCCTATATTGATTTTATATTAATTGAACTTCAATAAAAAAATATAACAAAAATTAATTAAAAAAAAAATTCCTATCAAGAAAAGAAAAGAATCCAGAAATGGAGGGTTACCCTTAGATAAGATTACTAATACTTTAAATAAACTGCTATCAAGAAAAGGATAGAATCCAGAAATAGAGGGCTAACCTTAGCAGGGGTGGATGCAGGATTTTTTGTGGGTGCTGCCTGTTTTTTTTCGAGTTGCCAAAATATAGTCGGCGATATTTTTTTGTAAACCCCTTCCCCGGGCAAGCGAGGGGGGGGGGGGAAAGGTAGCAAAAAAATATCGCCGACTATAATTTGGCAATTCGTCATCAAAGCAGCATCAGTACTTTGTTATTACTTATTTGGCATTGTTCTTATTACCCATATAAAACAAAACTAATAAAAATATTGCCTTGGCTATTCTGTTCATAAATTAGACATTTTATACTTGTCTAACGTATTTAACGAAGTGCACCAACGAGAAGGTAAGCCATAGGACTTTGCACTCCATCTGTAAACTGTCATGTGGCCTAAGGTTAGCCCTCCATTTCTGAATTCTTTCCTTTTCTTGATAGACAGTTAGTGTAAATTATTTGTATTGTTGCCTTAGGTTAGCCATCCATTTCTGGATTCTTTCCTTTTCTTGATAAGCAGTTAGGCCAAATTTTTTTAATAGGGTTTTCTTTTTAATTTTTTATGTTGGTTTTTCTAATTTTCACTAAATATAAGATAAACTTAAATATAAAATAAATTAAAATACACGAATATAGTCAATAAGCAAAAAAGAAATTAATAAATTAATGTTAGGTAAAAACCAACTCTAAGCGTCGCTCCCCTAAAACAGACAAAATATTTAAAACTCTTTCTACATTAGGAATTATTTCTTGAATATACATCAGAGCTAAAGAATTAAATCTTGACTCTGTCATGCGGCTTCGCATTTAAGTTTTCAGTCTGCGTATAACAGATATGCTCCACTCGCATTCACATGTAGTATTTGGAATTGTTCCCATTATTAAAAAACCTTCCCTAATTTTTGGGAAACCCCTCATATCAATAGACTTTAAAGTCTCTGTAATAGTGGATGAGATCACAAATTGATCGTTCCAAAATGTTTCCCACAAATCTAATTCAGCATGAATTAGTGTAGGGTGAGGCATATCCGATATATAAAAATGCAAAAATGCCATAAAATCTGACTTTCAAAAACATTTATCTTTAAATTTTTTTTCAACAGTTGCAGAAATACTAGATAAACTTTTGTAAACAATCATCTCACCTTCATCAAATCTATCTTCTAATTCATTAATTAAATGATCTAGAAGAGGAGATGTGATCTAATATTTGAAATAATCTGAAACTGTGTCAGAGGGATAGTTATCTCTATAAACTTGTCTGCCACAGAACCTTGGTTTAACTTCTGAAACATCAATTGTCTTAGCTAGGTCAAGAGCAATTAAGTACCATTCGTTATGATAGACACCAATATTTTTTTTTTAATCTAAAATTTGAGTTTTCAAACAATTTATTTCATTACACTGTTGTGATATATCAAATGCTTTAGTTTGGAGAACAACAGTGATGGCATTCAAATAGTCCATTATTTGTTTTGTTAAAACTAAGCTCACAATATAAGAAAATTTTGTCAAAGGATTTAAAAAACATGAAGCTTTTGAAGAAGTATCAATATTATAACTCTTACCTTCATTGTATGCCATTTCTTCCATTGAATGAAAAATGGATATGTAGTTATCAAAAAAAACATTCAGACCTTTAAGTTTCTGAACCCATCTAGTTCGACATGTATCAATTAATTTTGCTTGACCAGGAAAAATGAATTTTTTGAGTTAGCTGGCACGTTTAGATGATAATGTAAAAATTTATGATATATCTTTGATTTGATCAAGAGCATTTCTAACACTCTGAACATTGCGTGATTTACTAATAACTAAATTAAGTTTATGGCATGCACAGTGAACAAAAATAGCCTTTGAATTGATAAGTTCTAGATGAAATACCTTTTAATTTACCAGACATTGCCCCAGCACCATCATATCCTTGACCTCTACATTTTTGGATATCAAGAACAAGATCATCAATTGCAGAAACTATGTTTTGAGCAAGACCAAGACCAGTTGTACCAGATTTACATTCAATAAACCGTAGAAAGTCTTCACAAATAACATTATCACAGTCAATGTATCTTATAACTAGAAATAGCTGTTCAACATTAGAACAATCAGAGGCTCCATCACACAAGATAAAAAAATAACCTGACTTTTTAGTTTTCTTAATTAGAACTTCTTCGATTGTTTTTCCACAGCATTCAATAAGTTCATTTTGTGCAGTTTTAGATATACAAGTTGCATTTTTAGGAGCAGAACGAATATGGTGCTCAAGAACTTTATCACCTGCTTCAATACGAAAATTTAAAGCTCTACAAAGTTATCTATACCAATGTTGTCTTTACATGTTTCTCCAATCTCTGGATGATACTTACTGTCATCACGATGACCTCGAAAAGCAATATCGTTGCGGCCAAGAAGAATAATTGTCTTTATAATTGGAATTATTTTATTTCGATTACTTATAATAAGTTTTTTCCTAAAATTATCAATGTCAACTTCAATCAGATTTTTTTTTGAATTAGATCTAGATTGCAGCATGTTCAGACAATGCATTGACATTTGATGAAGTCGGCAATTATTATTGAGATCCATATAAGCACGAGTTGCATTACCCTATATTTTAAAAGGTTTTTGAATAAAGTTAATTATTGTGGTATTATTTGGAATTCTGCTACCCAACAGTGTACATGGAAGGCAGTGTGCTCCATCTTCAATCTGTGAGTAAGCTAACCAGGAATATTCAAGTAGCCATTTATGTAAAATTGATCGTTTTTTTTTTTCACCAGAAACAGGAAAAACAAAAGACAAGTTAGGAATAAATATTTTATTAACTAGATCTAATAACATTAAATCATCTTTGCCAGCAGATAGATGTCTACCGTGCTCATAGTAAGTAGAAACATAATAAAAAGGAAGTCTTGAAGACTGATCTGATGCACAAGGAATACAATTAAGTAAGATTGGATTAGGAAAAATATCAGTATTTAAATCTATAATTTTAGTTTCATTATATGTGAAAAACTTTATGCGAAAATGAACTAATGATTTTTTATTTGAAAAAATAGATTTTTAAGAGGTTGACAAGAAAAATCAAGAACCTTAGTGGTAACAGAAGAATGCGATAGAACACTTAACGATCCTCTTTTTAAATCACTTTTGACAAATTTCTTTAAGCATTAAACTTCTCTTTTCACAATAGGGACAAAATGATTTGGTGACCACATATCTTTATCCTTGGAAATAAAGCTACAATCAGTGTTACACCATAAAATACTCAGAATTTCTTTATTTGTTTTATGATCACCATGTGGGTATATACTCACATTAAATAACTTTTTATATTTTGTAAGTCCAAATTTAGGATAAACAGACCGAATTTATTTATTTAACACTGTAGGTAATGCAATTAAACAAAGAAAAGAAGCAAATTTATTGTTTCTGCAATTGTTATCGGCTTCTTTTTTTATAAGTTCAGAAATATTTATATCATTTAATTCTGTAAAAGAATTAGAAGACTCAAATGAAACACATGCCATGAAAACACTAGAGACTGAAGAAAAACTTTTAGATTCCACTTGGTTTAAGATTATTGGGTATCTTGATGAAAAAGGTTGTTTTCTCAAACAATTCAACAGAAGTTATTAGTCGAAGAATTTCATGTGATTTATCTGATGAATTTATGATTAAAGCAGCAGATTTGCAAAGACAGTTACCATTTTCCATTGACCTGTAAAGTCATAACATATATAAACTAAATATAACTAAAAAAAACATATTTAACTAAAGGTAATTTGTCAAGAATTATTGTTTTATAAACAAAATAAAAGAAGATCTTTGTTTACAGCAGGAAACTTTGAATTTAAATCTTTGAGATTATTACGAAGCTTCACTTTGTAAGTCGTAATATCAGGCAAATGTTTGGCTTTAATGGCATTGGATAGTAACAAATCCATAGTTGCAAACAATAATAAAAATTGTATTAAAAAATTACTGTAAACTAATTTTTGATAAAACTTCAATTTATTCGAATACTTAGCGCTCTATTATAAAGCTTTAATTATTCTTAAAGCTCAATTTTACTTAAAGCTTTATTATAAAGCTTTAATTATTCGTATAAAGTTTATACGAATAATTAAGGCGTTATTGGAACGAGAGAATCTTTTTGATCAAACGTTCCTGTAACTTTTTTTTATTGTCTGCCGAAAATTCAGGTCAAATGAATTTTGAAACAAAAGGGATTTTTTTTGGCCTTAATAACGGCAACCAAAATAAATACATTGCAATAACGATTAATTAAAACGGTTTTTTCGGTTCCGTTTACTTTAAAAAAAGAATCCTGATTAATAGCGGCGTTTTGAAACATCACGGAGGAGAGCAAAGTCTTTGAAACATTGTTAAAGCCGTGTATGTTTTTCTATAAAGGCAATATTTATCTTTTTAAAGAACTCATATATACATATTAGTATACTATAAATTTAAGTTTAGTATTTTTTACATTATGAAACGGAATTTTCTATAACTTCTTAGAATATTATGGGTGAATCCTGGGTAACACAAGATACCCCCTAGATCCGCCCATGCTTAGGTAAAATGAGTAGTATACTGAAGAAATGCAAAGTTCTATGGTTTACCATCTTGTTGGTGCACTTTGCGAAGTAAACTAGGCTTAAAATTACATGTCTAATTTATGAACGAAATAACCAAGGCAACATTTGTAAAAATTTCTGTTAAAAATTGATACTACAAAGGCAATACAAAACACATTTAGTTATTATTCAATGAGATAAACAGCGGCGTCACTCCTAAAAAAAAGCCGCCCGGGGCATGTCCTCTCCACCCGTGCTGCGCCTTTTTCTGTGCCTCCACTTTTTAAATTGACTATACTTATACCCTGAGAAGGTTGGAGGGGTAGTGTTCTATGAAAAAAATTCGCATCACCCAGGTAAAATGCTAGATCCGCCCCTGGTTCCACTTGAAGAACAATAACTGGGTAATAGCATAATAAGCATGGATAATAGCATAAGAACAATAACTGGATAATAGCAGGATACAACTCAAAATGCAAAATGCTGGTTGTTATCTCTTTCTGATCTTATCTTATCTTATCTTCTCCTGAGAGAATCCATAAAAGAAACAAGATGGAATAAAGCATAATGACAAAAAAGGAAAAGGTTTATGGCAAAAGAAACTAAACTATCCGCAGTAATCAAATCATACAGGCAAAACTGCATCAAGTCCTGAAGACGTACGATAAATGTGTGCAACCAAGAAAAACAATCTATTGAATGAGGTTTTTATACATCAAAAAAAAAGATGGTTAATGGCTCTGCAGCGAGGATAAAAAATTGAATTATGTTCAGATCAAAAACAAAAGACAGTTTAGGTATACAACTGGTAAGACTGCTAATTCAAAAATAATCCATCAATTCAAAAGAAGAAAAATGTCCGTGAAGCCTACTTCAACAAAAGCAACAACGTCAGCTTTCGAATCCGAGTCAGAAAAAAAGTATGAAGAGTCTAAAGATTCATAAGAGCAAACTACAAATGACATCAAGAACTACAGCAAAACCAAAACTGAAACCAAATTAGTAACATCTTTAACGTAATCAACCAGCAAAGCAGTCGACAGCTATCTCGAGATAGGATTGACACTTGAAGAACTCGGAGAAATCAATATGTCGCTCAATATCAAATATCCGTTTATCCTGAAACTTGTTAAGAACTTTAAACAGGTCAGTTAAAATTCCAGAAATAGTAAAAAAAGTGATTATAGAAACAGCGAGATGACGTAATGATATGAAAATTCTATTTCATTTAACTCGGGTGTTCGGCTCTTTTAAAGAATCTGCTAAATTTCTATTTTAAGGTATCGCTAAGCTTACTAAGTTTTATAAAATACCTTTTAGTTTCAATGTAAAGCAAATTTAATTTGAATAAATTATTCAAGGTTATCTGAAAAACACGACGTATTTGATATTATTTTCATGGCATTTACAATTGTTAAATAAATATCTTCAATGCAAGTTATTCAATTCAAGTTAGTTAATCTTTAAAAAAATAACTAATAATTATGCTATAAATGCAATTAAACAAACAAAACAAAAAAGTTGTTTTATAGCATCATTAATAAGAAGAACTGTTAAATATTTGTTATGAAGAGGTTGCAGAAGTTGATTGAGCATAATTCATCATTTCCATATGAATACTACGCTTACTGTTCATTTCAGGTTTAAAATAAATTACAATTATTTTAGGTGTAAACAATACTGTCATTAAAATTAGGTTTACTGTTTGAATCAAAATTGAGACAGCAGTTGTTCTGGATTTGATATCAATGCTACCATAATAAAGAGGAAAGTAACAAATTAATAATAAAAATGATGTTCCTGTACTGTATGTAATAGAAAGTGTCTCGTTATAGTAAGAGGGAAGATTTCGAGCATAAAAACTTTGAATAGAACAAATCAGCAACATACAACCAATATATATAACTTGAGGGTTTAATTGAGAATCTCCAGTACATTGAAATGTTATAGTTTCTTTTTCGTAGTTTAAATATGAGATAACAGTTGGCGGCGACTTAACAAGTAAAATGGTTGCCAACAAAATTTGCGCGATCAAAGAGAAACTTATTATCATAATATCAATTGATTTAGAAAATAATTTTTCTTTCTTGGAAAAGCGAATCATACTTTTAAAAATATAAATATATTTTCTTGTTTTGATGTAAGTAATTGATGTTGCAGTAATAAGCAGAAAGCTGATTATAAAACTTCGACAGTAACAAGTTAACTCAATGTTGGAGATGTATAGAGGTGGCACAAGAAGCGAAATTAACAAGTAACATATTATTTGAATCAATGAAAAAATAAAGTTTGATGATTTTACAACAGGTGAGTTTCTATTCAATATAAATGTTACTGTTATAAATAAACCGATTAAGGTGGAAATAGTAGCTATTAAAGTAATTATGATACCTTCAATGCAGTGAAAAGTTAAATCTATATCAAATGTTAATATGCAAGCTGTGTTGTTTTTATTCGAAGTATAACCTAAAGGACATTTTTCACATTTATTTGTTCCATAACTTGTTTTAAAAAAATTTTCTTGGCAGCTGGCGCATATGCGGCTTTGCATTTTTTTTTCATTTGATGTCACGAGTAAAAGCTTTTGTTCGTAGGCGGGTGGACATATTATATTACATTTGGTTAGTAATTCCTTTTTTGTAACAAAAGCTTCATAATCAAACTGACTTTTCATTCGAAAAATTACCCCATAATAGCTAGGGAAGTTACTAAAACGGTTGGGGACAATTGACAAAAAGTATAGTTTATTATTTAAATACAAATCTTTGTAAAATATAAAGTAACCATTTATAAAATCACTGTATTCTGTACCCTTGTAGACTAAGCTTATCAAACTGATAATGTTGTTTGACGCTATATTTCTTATGGAGTTCAAAGTTTGAGTATAAAAGGTAAACTCTGTATCCATTTTTGAGAGACTCCATAAATATTTTAATATTTCTCCAAAAAACTTATCAGATATGGTATTTCCAATCACCCTACCAAATGTTACATTGTTTTCTGTGCATATTTGAAAAAACCTCAAAAAGCCATCTGCTGAATTAAAAATTACAAAAATATCATTAACATACGGACCTAACTTTCTTGCAATAGCAGTCATATAAGATGTATTTACATAGTAAACAGTATATTCGACAAAACAAAACTCAGTACTGTTTACATATTGTTTCATAGATGACAAAATGTCATAATTTTCTATTTCATCTACATCTGAAGCAATAATTACAAAAATATATTTTGTAATGTTAAAGTTGACCACAATCTCAATAAATGAATCTTTGTGAGAATTATAATAATATCCTACTGAGTTACTACCGTAAGTCATTTTATAATTGTTGCTATTACAATCGAAAAGCAATACGTTATTATACGGTACAATAATGTTTGACATTATAGATGTCAATTCTTCATTAACATCAGTAAGCAATGCCAATTGACTTGTAATAAATTTTGATTGAAACGATTGATCAAGAATCAAATATAATATTATTTCTATCAACGTCGTATAATTATACGATGTGAATGCCATAAGTTTTTCACTTTTGTAGGTTTCATTCTGAAAAAGATTGCTAACATCCACATAGTCACTTAAATCTGTTATTTTGATATTATTTTGAAACCAATTAGAATTTGAATCTTTTATTATTACAATTTTTGATTCCTTATCCAAAATTGAAACTGAAGAATGGAGGAAAAGTATTCCATAGACGAATTCTGTATAAAAATTTAATAACATTATGATAACTTTCAACAATTATTTTTAAAAATTGAAATGAACTACTCAAGATTTTTCTCAATTCTTATTTATATTGCAACTTGTGATCAATATTTAAAACTGAAAAACAAAATATTCTTTATTAAACATTTCATTCTGATAAAATATTTTTGATAAAACTTTTCAAAAAGTCAATTGTAATCAAATAAAATTTAAATTTCATTTCCATTTATATTTGTTTTTTCCAAGTAACTAATTATTAAAAAAGCAAATTTTTATTTGTAATACTGCAGGTGGGTTCACTTGCTCCCAGTGTGATTAAAAAAAATATTTTATCGTATCTTTGTTTTTTTAAGTAATTAAATTAAAAAAATAAACTATTGTCTTTAGCCACAGTGTTTTTATTAAATTAAACATATAGTTTAGTCGTTAGAGTTCTACAGTTTTTCAGGTTAAATATATACTATTTTAAAGCAGAAAAAATATATATATATTTTTTTAAATTACTTTGTAAAAAAAATATTTTTCAAAATATTTAAAAAAATCAATAACATCAATCTAAAAAGTTAACTAAATTTAATGAAATAAAAAAAATCTCGGTGATTAGTTGTACTAACGAAGCGATACTTATTTACATCGGTGAGACCTACATCTAGGGATGAAATTTTCCCGGAAATTTTCATTATGGGAAATTTCGGAATTTTTCATAAAAAAGGAAGTTATTTTTTAAATAGTTATAATAAGTAGGTAAAACTTTATCTTTTATTTAGGCAGGTGTTAGGACAATTTTATTGTAAGTTATTGTGAACCAAGTTAAAACATTTTAGAAAATCTCTGAGAAAAATACCTTTTTTGATATTTTGTTGAGTATTTATAACTATAAGTTGCAACTATGATAACTTGTTTTCAAAATTTTATAAAATTGTCTTATCCTGTTTTTTGCTTATAATAATGACGTACTGTGCCGTAGAAAGCTTATACATATAAATTTATAGCAGCCGTGGCGCAGTGGTAGCGCACTTGCCTTAGAAACGAAGGATTAGTGGTTCAAACCCCACCTCTATGCAAGTTTTGCGACGTCGGTTAGAAGAGACGTGAACTTCCAAATAAATGCTTATCCGCAATGCTCTACGATAAGACCGCAAGGATTTCTTGGGGTAAGAAATACTATTACCTAAATAAAAATAAATTACCTAAATAAAATTAAAATACCTAAATATAAAATTACCTAAAATTACCTAAAAAATTACCTAAAAAATTAAATTACCTAAATAAAAAATAAATAAAAAAATACTTTGTTCGAGAATAAACATAATTTTTACCCCAATTGTCAAAGGGGAGGGGCATTTTTCTATGTCAAATAAACTGGCTTACAATTTTTTCCTGATTTAACAACGATTAATGAAAGGCAAAAATTAAAGAAACAATTTTGCTAAATTTAAACTATATAAAAATATAGTTAGCAATCAAAATAAAGATTTATTAACATCGAAGTCATAAATTCCGCTGCTATCGTTAAATGAGCACCTCTATGAGACTTGCTTTTGAAACTTGGGCATCACTCACCACAACCTCAAGGTTGTGGCGAGTTGTGGCTCACTCACTGTTAATTATCACTCGCTACAACCTTGGACACTGTTGAATTTAAAGCCCACGCAAATTTTTTTTTTCGGTTCGGTTTTTTTCTATTCAATTTTAAAAAAAAACAACCAACAACTCGGTTTTTTTTTGGTCCGGTTTAAAACTTTTTAAAATTGGTTCGGTTTGGTTACGGTTGAAAACAGAACAAATTTTTAGTGATAATTTATTTAATAAATTTAGAACTACAAGTTTTTCAAGATACCAAAGAAAACTAAAAATTAATATTTTATTTTTTTAATATTTTTATTTTATATAAACATTTTCAACCGCAAACGTGGTTCTTCTCGCAGTGACGACGTTACCAGCAGTAAAAAAAACTCTCTCTAAAGATGCAGAAGTTGCTGGAAAACAAAGATATTTTTGTGCATAATTTAATAAAATTGTGTATTACAACTTCAAAATTTATATATATATATGTATATATATATATATATATATATATATATATATATATATATATATATAATATATATATATATATATATATATATATATATATATATATATATATATATATATATACATATATATATATAAATTTTGAAGTTGTGTATTACAACTTCAAAATTTATATATATATATGTATATATATATATATAAATTTATATACATATAATATTATATATTATATGTATATAAATTTATATATATATATATACATTATAATTATAAACTTATATTTAATATTATAAACTTATATATTATATATATATTTATATATATATATAAATATATAAGTTGTGTATTACAACTTCAAAATTTATATATATATATGTATATATATATATATATACATATATATATATATATATATATATATATATATATATATATATATATATATATATATATATAAAAGAAGCTGTCATTGTTGAAGTACTGCGTGCTGAAATATCTTGTTTCAGTCTTTTTCTAAGCAGTTCGTGGTAATTAACTTTCACCACTTTCATTGTCTGTTTTGCTGCTACTCATTAAAGCTTTTTCATGTTTTTTCCATTTTTTCTGAGTCAAAATTGCTTCTTTTATTTAATCAAATTTAGGTCTTTGTAACGTGGGTTTAAAAAATTTGTGAAACAATTGATCAGCTGCTCAGCACTATCAGGAGAATATCTTTCTTAATAGTGCTGAGTAGCTGATTAATTGGCAGTTCCTAAACCAGCATTTTTATAAATGTTCTTGTTGTTTGTGTTTGTCATGTGCAATGAATATAATTCAGGTATCATATCTTAGATTGTTGGTCATTTATCACTGATAAAGTTACTGAAATATTGTAAATATTTTAAAGATATGAAATACTGTATTCTCATGTCTTCCATTGATAATCTGAGGGGCATGACCTTTCAAACTCATCATTGATTTTTGGAAGTGTTTCGATTGCATTTTTGACTTCAGGGAATAACTTTTTTCACATGTAATCGGAATTCTATCGTGTAGTACATGGAATAATCAAGTACCTGGGCTTAATTCTAAGTTCTTCACAAGCATGTAAAAAACTTGGAATTGGATAACACTTCTATGAGTGTAATGCTAAAGCTGTTCCGTTTTTTATTGCTTTAGAAAGTTCAATTGAATTTTTGATTGCTTTAAGAATAACTGGCTGGGTTGTGTGATCATTGCAGCGTAATTCTGAATTAATTTTATCACTTTCTTAAGCAGCTAAAAGAATGTTGCTGCCATTGTCATTAACACAGGCTTGATGGACTTCTTCATTTAAGTTTAAATTAACAATAAAAGCGTCAAGGTTTACTTCAATCGCAACCCCAGTGTGTCTACCACCCTACGCGTGCATCTCTGGTAATTTATTAGTGGTTCAATACTAATCGTAAGTGGTGACAAAGTACTTATTCAACGGTAATTTTGTAAACTTTGTTTTACATTGATTGAATTGTCACAGTGAATAAGTTTTTAATAAGCACCGCTGGTTTAATACCAATTTACTAGGGATTTAGTTGCGATTTAATACTTATTGTTAGTACTAATATAGTACTTATTTACATTGATATTTTTAAATAATATTGATTAAAAACTATTTGAACGACAAATTTCAGTGGCTGCAGTTGTTGCAATAATTAACATATTTAAAAACAATTATTAAAAGTCCTTAACTTGTTTTTGAAAAACTACAGTTATACTTCAAAAATTCTATTTCTGATATAGTTTTAACAAACAAGTGACATTTTACAAAATACGAATCAAAAGACAAACCAATACATAAAACGAAAAATGAACTGTAACTAAAAATATTTTTATAACGTTTTATTGTGATTATAGTTATCTTTTTTTAACAGGATTGATACTCAAGACGCCAGCTTGTTTTAATCAATCTCCGATAAAACTGCGGAGTTAACTATTTTCAGTTATGATAATCTTTCACATTATTATGCTGACTCCTGACCAAATCAAAAAGCAGAACATTGAACATTGAAAAAAATCTAGAGGTGTATACTTGCGTATTTGGAACATGAGTTAGTCCTATTTCCATTTTTATACGGCATCTTTTGCAACGATTTTGTTTGCATTCCTTTTTGTTCACACTTCTTTATCATGATTTCGCCCACACTTGTTTTAGGGTTGTTGCCACAAACTAAAAACACTCACATGTAATACAGTGTTAAATGAAAATTTTTTGTCAAGTGATTTTCTAATAAGTTATATGTATATATCGATATATATATATATATATATATATATATATATATACAATTGTTTTTGTTTTTTTGTTTTTGTTTCTTACAGTCAGTTATACAGACCATTCCCAATCGTTTGTGATGTGACAAATGTGATAAGTTTGATCATTGCCACATACATACTTTTTTTGTGGTGGCTGCCACAAGCACGAGCTAAAACTGCCACCTGTGATAATAATTTTTATAAATGACAATGCATTGAATTAAGTAACCATTAAAAGTAAATCTGTTTTAAATCTTTTGGCAGGGAAAGAATATTTAAAATATCAGAATAGCAAGTTCTTGTCTTAAGACGGGTGATAGGAATAGTGTCGAAAAATTAACTTCAGAATAGTGTCGAGTATATTAAAAAGGTCTAATGTCGCAAAAAAAAGAAAAAGTGTCTCATATGAATTTAATGCATAGTGTCGAAAATAGAAAAAAGGAATAGTTTCGCAAATAGTAAAAACGGAATAGTGCCGCAAATAGTTAATTTCAGCAATTGCTTACTCGTTTTGCTTATCATTATAGCATTTTACAACTTTGCTTATCATTATAGCATTTTACACTTTTATAAAACTAAGAATAATGAAAGAAAAGACATGTTATCGAAACACACATTTATACTTAATATAATTTGTTTATTTTTGTTTCTACCCAGTAGGCACAAGAAAGTTTTGCAAACGTTTTTTAATGGTCCCGTAAAAACGTTTTTTATTGGTTTTTTAAAAACGTCCATATGAAACGGTGGCCGGACGTTTTTTAAAAACGTTTTGTGAACGTTTTTTATTGGTTTTTGTTAAGTCTAAATGAAACATTTTATCGTTTTTAACGTTGTTCCTAAAAACCTTTTTTTTACGTATAAGTTATTTAAGTAAATAGCTTATGTTATACAGAAATTAAAACCTTTTTAAAAAATGAAAACTAAGGTCTAACAGCCTAGATTCGGATAAATAACTAAAATTTTAAACATTTTACGTTTATTTACAATTTAAGCATACAAAAACAAGATAAAATAAATTTTATGTTATTTTATTAGAGCTCTCATCAAACGATCGTCTATTAACTTATTGACCAAATCGTATTTTGCTGTATGTGACACTAATGTCCCTAAAAAGAAAAATACCATATAAATCTTTCATGCATTACATATAAAAAAATGCAACAAAATAAGAAAAATAATAAGAAAACAATAATAAGAAAAAAGAAATGTAAAATTTCACACAGCATATAAAAGGAACAATATAAACGACATGCACACCACATTTATTTGAAGATTACTTTAAATTACTCTACACAATCAAGTTTTTTTTAAATGATTTCTTTCCATAAGTTCCAGCTTTCTTAAACAATGTCATAACACATTTTGACATAATTTTATCCAAAATATTATTAGCAGAAGCTAAGAAAGAGCTGAAAAAATCATAGAATATACTTAGTTTGATCGCATATTAGTTTATTTAGAAAATTTGTACACATAAATGTAAGCAAGAATATAATAACAAATAAAACTTTACTTTATTATTTAAAATTATTTCACTTTCATCAAAACTTGTTATATCATTTATTTTATCATAAAAAAATAATGAATCTTCAAGCGCATTTTTTTTCCTCCACGATATCCACTGCAGATAAAGAATTTTTGATTTCAGACTTTAGGCATGGTAGTTCCATAAAAACATTGAAAACCTATTATATATATAAAAAAAAACTAGAACAGAGTAAAATATTAATGAAAAACTGTTGTGGAAAACTGAAAATTGAATTAAATACCATAACATCTTTTGAAAAATAAAAAGGTAGCATTTATAAACATACGTGTTCCACTAATAGGGTTAATACTGGATGGCAATTCATCATAACAATAAACTGCAGCGATGCTTCTCTGGAAGTTTTCTTTAACTTGTTGAAAATATGTTTTGTGTATTATTTATTAACTTGTTAAAAATACAAACACATTTTTGAACTAAAATTTAAAATAAAAACAGATGAACTTACTTTTAGAAAATTTTTGCACTGTAATATTAGGACTTGCTTCTCTAATGTTCAAACAATTGTGATATATTGCACTTATCGTTCAAAAATTGGTATTAAAAAACAAATACTAAAGATTGCACATTCCGATCTTTTATATAGACTTACATCAAATTACTTAGTTGCGAATATTAAATAACACCATTTTTGAAAAATTATTAAGAAACTCGCATATATGAGCTTAATTTAAAAAAACAACCTGATTCTTAAAGTTTGGAACTTGAAGACTCTGAATCACTTTATCTCTTTAGTTCTTTAGCCAAGATTTAGGTTTGTCAATATTTATAACTTCCATTTTTTATAAGGTGAAATTAATTTTTTGTATTTTTTTACTTAAGGTACAGTTGCTTTCTTAATTTTTATTATAATTGATGATTGTTACTACTGAATAAAGTCTTCCAGTTAAGCTAAAAAAAAATCATTTCACAATATTATGTATACAAAGTTATTTCTACTAGAAGTTTTCTTGTATAAACAATGTAGAACAATAGCTAGCTGAAATAGAAATAACCTAGATAGAAATAGCTTTATACATTTATTAAAAGATCTATTAATGAAATGATTCTAAACTTACTTTATTTTAAGTTATGATCATTTGATTGTTACTATACTTGCATCTTTGTTACTCATAATTAAGAATGGCAGTTTAATTTTTTTTAGTATATATAAAAAATAATTTTACATACATAAACAAACAAAAAAAATTATAAACAAAATACATATAAAATAAATAAATATATATATATATATATATATATATATATATATATATATATATATATATATATATATATATATATATATATATATATATATATATATATATATATATATATATATATATATATATGTATATATATATATATATTAGTGTGATAACATAAAAAATTTTTTTTATGAAATCACTTGCAATCGAGGAAAGTTTATGAGTAATTGAAGAATTGCATTTTTGATTTTTTTTTTTTAAATCCCCCTACCCTTCCTCCTCCTTTCTCCCTCCTTCCTCTTCGAAAGAAAAAATTGAAAAAATAATTTTTTTTTTTAAATGACATGTGTTTTTTGCTTTATTCAAAAGAGTAATAGTAGTAGCTAAGTAACTTTTATTAACAAATAAGATACAGAACAGCTAGCCATTTGTCCAAAATGTACAAGAAATGTTTAAAAAATAGTTTTTGCTATGAACTCCAGGTTCAAAAATTCAATTTTTCTTGATTTCGCATGAAGTTCCTCCATCAGTTTTACAGCACGTTCAGCAATTTGGTTAGATCTGGAAATGTCAATTAATGACTCTTCGACTGACCAATGTGTCTCCAAACACTTAACTGCTTTCTTGCATTTTATATTCATGGATGAGGTAAACAGTTCATTGAAGGACGCTTAATTGTAGTGTTGCGAATGGAACCAAGCATTTGCCCATTCGTAGCAGATGAAGTCGCATGTTGGAGCGAGGATACTGCGCCACTCTGGTATCAGAAATAATGCTATAATAGCATATATCGCACGTGAGTTCTATCTTGCCTGGTGTAAATTTGGGAGTTTCTTCCAGCTGATTCTAGACCAACGTGAAGTTGTTTTGTAATGACGATAGATCATATAAGAACTTAAAATCATCTCATAAGAAAATCCATGACATGCTTCAGAAAGAGGTCAAGCACATGGTGCTGACAGCCAATATATTGTGGCTTCTGAAAGCCCTTGCTCAAGACATCATCCTGTATGAGCGTTACAATCCCGTGCAAACGACCAGTATTTAATGCAGTCGTGTCGCAGATTATTATGCAAATATTTTCCCAACCATCGTATTCATCAATTAGCTGATGTAGTTCCTTGTGAATGGCCGCGGCAGAACCACTCTCACATTTAAGAATACCGAGTTTGATTTCGGTTGTCAAATTTTTCAG
Organism: Hydra vulgaris; assembly: GCF_038396675.1. NCBI lineage: Eukaryota > Metazoa > Cnidaria > Hydrozoa > Anthoathecata > Hydridae > Hydra > Hydra vulgaris. Next base: position 22,519,352 of record NC_088927.1, read on the forward strand.
CAGAACGACTTGATACTCTCCCCTTGCATTCTTTTACCATCAAACTGGAGACAATAGGATTCTTTACTTTGAAGTTTTCGAACAATTTTGGTTTTCATTTTCTGTCTTCAGAGATTACTCGTTTCCAGACACCCGTCTGACTTGGAACCGGCATATCATGACCATGTTCAGCAATGGTTGCAAGAACGTCATATGCTTTATGTGTAGAAATGTTGTTTTTCAGTACTAGTAAACCCGCTGTTGTAGTGCTTGATCTGGGTATTTCGGTTTGCATTTAGGAGAAGATGACGTGGAAAAAGTGGTTGGCAACTCGGGTGAAGAATCAGAGGTTTCAGAATCCGAAGATTCTGAGTCACTTTCATGTGTTTGTGTGGGCTGGGATTAAGAAGAGCTGGCTTGAGGTTGAGTTGATGATAGTCGGATTCGTTTTCTTGGGTGGATTGATTCCAAAAGGGCTTGTTTGACCATTGAATAACCAATCTTTCCTCCACTCTTAACTTGCCTCTGGTAGAGCTCTTTATCCTCCGTGCTTTTCCATTCTCCATTAACGTTAGTGACATCAAATAACTGAGAAAGTGTTGCAGTGAATTTATCAGACGGTTTTTTTTTGTTTTTGTAATATAGATCAATCAGACTTTTGAGCTTCTTTCTGATGAGTGAGCTGGATAATAGTGGAAAGTCTAGAATTTCCCTTCAGAGCAATTCTATATCCGTAATCATAATTTTGATTCGTTCTAGTCGCCATTTTTCGCTGTTAAACAGAAAAGTGAAGTTTCCAAGAATTTGACGGTTTGTCGGCATCCGTGTGAGATTGGTTAGCTTTTCAACAGATGGAATATTTGGATCCCTTTTCTGTTTAGAAAAGGAGGGTAGATATACCTGTTTGACTTTACACTGTTGCTGGAATTTCTATAAGACATTTTATTGACAATCTTGCACTGAAAGCAAAAACATTCAAACGAGTTCACACTTCACACGGTATAGCTGGGATCAAAACAAAGATAATAAGCAACATCTATTAACAAACTACTAAACTAAAAACCAATTAGTACAATGGTCAAACACATATTTTTGAAACAAAAAATGAATTTTTAAAAAATTTTATTGCAATAAAATTTTATGATATTTCCTAAAATTTTGAGTAAATTTTCCTGGATTATTTCCAAATATTTTCATCCCTACCTACTTCAAAGAATTGAAGTTTTCAAACATTAGTATGCATTCTTATTTTTTGTAGACAATAACTTGATTAGCAATAACGTGTAGTTTTCAAAACTTATTAAAGTACAAGTGTGGCCAAAAGTCTGTTGTTTGCTCAAATATAACTGCATTTTGCGTCATGGTGCTGTTTTAAGCTTGTTGAAAACCTAGAAACGAACCAAAAAGCTGTAGCTTTTATTGGTTGAACTTATTGAGGTAATATTTTATTTAAAAAAATGAAATAGTTTCATTTCTTCTTTGTTTATGTTGTGTTTTTTATTTACTTTAGATCAATAATTTCATACCAAAAATGGAATTTTCACCTAAAAAACGTGGTCAGATTTTAGCATTAGTTAGCTCGGGTTTAACACAAGCAGCTGTGGCACAACATCTTAATGTTTCCCAGCAAGTTATGTTATTGATAATGAAATGTTGGCAAGAGACAGGTGATGGGAAATCAAAACGTCCAACCGGACACCCTAAGGTTAAAACTCCTGCTACAGATCGAGCGATTAAACGACACGTGTTGAAGAATGTAATGATATTATCCTTTGCCACAGCTAGTCAACTGCCACACAGAGTTAGTGCAAGAACCATTCGACGGCGTTTAAGTGACACTTTTAATCTAAAAGCGTACTGACCTGCACAAAAATTGCTGTTATCGAAGAAGAGCGCACGTGATAAATTACTTTTTTGCAGGAAGTTCAAACATTACACAAGTGAAATGTGGAATTTTCTGCAGCACTAAAATATGTGCGCCGCCCTGCCAATAAAAGATTTGATTCAAAGTTTTGCATACGAACTGTTAAACATGCAGCATACTTAATGGTATAAGGCAGCTTCTCAGCGTCTGACTGAGGCTTCCTCTACTTTCTCCCACAAAATACCTTTATGAATGCACAGAAATATATTACCATACTGGATGAAAATCTTTTGACAATTATGCAGATTCACAAACGCAAACTGTTTATGCATGACGGTGCTCCCTGCCATCAAGCAGCTTTAGTAAAAAACTGGCTTCGGGATCATGGAGTTGAGGTTCTAGTTCCTTGACCGGGGCAGAGCCCAGACCTTAGCCCCATCGAAAACTTGTGGCATATAATGAAACTAAAGATTGATAAAGAGAAACCATCAAATTTAGATGATCTTTGTGCCATTATTACACATGTGTGGTGCACAGACGTAACTGTTGATGTTTGTAAAAATCTCGTTATTTTATGCCAGCGAGATTTGCTGAATAATTAAGTAATTAAGATTAAGGGACAGTGTAGCAGATATAAGTGATATGTAAAACTGAACAATATTACTGTTATGTAATTTTAAACATTATTTTGATAAACTGTGAGATGTGTTAGAGACACTGTGTCCATTTAAACTTTAAATTTGTTGAAAAAACACGAATACAACAGACTTTTGGCCACAACTGTAGGTGTAATTAAAAAATTTCAGCTGGCTCGACCTTTTAAATTCCATAAACCAGTTGTTAACATGTATTACTATGTATTTTTCTTCAGCTATATGAACCCTTTCAAAAAGTTTTTTTTATTTAACGTTTTCAAAAAAGCTACCATAGAAGTGTTTTTGCATCATATTATAAATGCTACACGTAATAAAAAGTCTTTTTGTAATTGTAACAGTCATATTTTTGATAGTTGTTTGGTGAATACTTTCGCTTCTAATACAAATAAGCAATAGTGCTAAGAAAAAATAAGTTGAAAATCTAGAGACTCAATTTAGAGAAACATCTAATACAAGTTTTTAATTAATAATAATATAGTATTACAATAAATATCATTATAATTAATGATAATTCAAGCGTAACATGTATTTTTAAACTACACATTTAAATACAAGTTAAACGTAGAGCTTGTTTTGCGTTCAACTTGCATTATACTTGCAGCAATTTGCGTTACACTTGCAACAAATCTGTTAAAAGTTATTTCATTTAAAACTTTAGCTCACTGTTTAGCAATTCTGTTTGAAACCTCTTGATCTAAAGAATAAAATTCTTTTAAAACACCACTAGTATTTTCGTAAATAAGACGAACTTTCTCGTACATAAGACGAATATTCTCGTAGTTAAGACGAATTTTTTTGTATATAAGATCAATTATAAAATATAAAATATTAGAAATATAAAATAAAGTGTGATATGATATAAAATTAAAAACTTTGTTGTTATTGAATCAAACTTATTTACCAATATTCAATTGATTAAAAACAAAACCTTTGAAATGCAAAGAATAATAACTAGGGTTTACTACTTTGCATAAAGTGTTCAAAAAGTTAAAGTAAGAAAAAGAAAGGATTTTTTATTTTTTTTTACAAAAGCAATTTTTTAACCAGACTTTTTATCTAAAAAAGCTAAATTGTTCGCAAGAACCTTCATTACATTAACCAAATTGTTATTATTTTTAATGAGATAAAAGTTCGTATAGAGTTGCACTAGCTGTATAAACGATAAGGAGAAGTACGATTTCTTTCTTTGCTTAAGACCATAAAGCTTAGAGTCTCTCTCTGATGCTACTTTCGCTTCGCAGCTACTTTCGCTTCACTGCTACTTTAAAAGTTAAGACGCTTAAAACAGTTTCAGCTGCTTAAATTAAGGTAAGAAATCTTGGTTGATTTCTTCTTAAACACTTGTAAGAATAAGTTGCTTTTAGACGACTTTAATTTCAAGAACTATTTTTACATATTTATGAAGTGTATACAATCAAGTTTCTCACGTAAAAACTAGAGTTTACTTTTTTTGTGTCCCCATCTTTATGCATATTTGGCTGGATTATTTCAAAGCGCTTGCACAGGATATTTGTATCGAAAAAAAAAGGTAATAAATTTTCCATTATTTAAAAAAACTTACTAAACCCATATGAAAAATATTTAACAAGCAAGTTGGTTGTCTTAATCTTTGCAACGGCTTTGTTTCCTGCAAATACGAGAAAATTGCTTGTAAACAACTAATAGATCTTTTGAATGTCATGAAATGTTTATTTTTTATTTTTTAGGATTGGTAGAGATAAAACCATGAACCTACTAAAAGTTGTTATAGTAGATACATCCTATATTTATCATGTTAACAGTGGATCTTTTTAAACACCATTAGCTTTCTTTATTAAAGGAATTATTTTTCAGCATTGAAATTTGATAACTTCCTAATGTTTTCAAATTTGCTTAATCAAATAAGGAGTAGATTGTTGAAAATAAGACAGCGTCTTAATTTTTTTTCTTCACTGTTGATCATTAAGAAGAAGCTATGCATGTCTTGATTTTAAAATATATATTTCATTGTTACTGATGGATCTTTTTTTTTTTCAAGGATCGCACCAATGGGGATAGAAAAGGCGGGGGGAGGGGTAGCCCGACCTAAGTTCCTACACTTTTTTTCCAATTTTATTCACCTATAAAGTTAATAGATTTTTTATAACAAAGAAAAATTTTTTTTTTAATTAAATTAAGTTAACATATAAAAACAATACTTATTCTACAGATTTATTAACCTGCCTTCAATATGCACGTAAATATTCAATATGCACGTAAATATTCAATATGCACGTAAATATTGATTTTATTGTGCTAATCTTTAAAATGATTCTATTTAAATTGCTGTTGTTTTTCTTCGTGTTCTTTACTTTCTATTATGCTTGACCCTCCCATGATCATAAAGAATTTTTTGTTAAGTTTTTAAATTTTGTTAAAGTTATTCCCACAGATGCTAAAGGTAATTTTTATTGATTCGCTAGTAATCACAGATCACCAAATGTTTTTCCTTTTCGCATTCAACGTTCAATTGACTATATAGCATGTATTTAATATATATAGTATATATTTATATAATATATATTTAGCTAAATATATAACACTCTGTTAAATAAACAAGTTTTTTAATTTGTTCAATTAATCACTGTTTACTTATAAATTTACCTGAAAATCAACAAAATATAAAGTGTACTGTATAACGTATTCAGAACCAACGAAATGGAATAGCTATAAAATAATCTCATATTGGTTCTTATTAAAAAAGAATGATTCTAAAATCACACAATTAACTGACAATAATTAAAATATATGCATTAACTTATCTTATTTACACTTGATAAATGTAACGGAACCTGTAAAATTTCTAAAAAAGAATTTCATTTTTAAGAATCTAACCGACTCAATAAAATAGTAGTGGCGATTATTTATATTATATATATGTTTTTTGAGCTTCTTTCCGTTAATATATTATAATAAAAACTTATGCATATAAATTTTGTAACTATAATAAATACCTGTAATGCTCGTAAAAAATTTGAATTAAAAACAGGAAAAAAAGTGCTTTTTATGCGTCTTTTAATATAAAATGTAACATTGGTTATAATTTAAAACAATGAAACAAAAATATCTCAGTTGCAGGCTGCACGGTGCACAAACAAAGAAAATGCAAACTGCAGCAGATAAACTTTTGGATGATATTATAGAAATATTTGTTAGAATACTTACTTTTTAATTTTTAAAAATTGAAAACTTCAAAGAATTTCACAACTTTGTGGCTGTTTTTTGTTCCGAAAAACTCCCACAAAATTAGGGTTTGTGAATTTATATCATTATACTATATCAGGGTTTGTAAAAAAATTTATTATAAAACAATATATGTACTATAATCAATCATTATAAGAATTAACCATCAATCAACAAAAGCATCAACCATCAAGGGATCTCCTACGTGTACTCTGTGTCTCCTATGCGTACGTGTACGTGCAGAGCTTTTTGGAGGTACCAGATTATCAGTATATATCAGATTAAACGAGTTATGATTTAATCTGATTAAAATAGTTTTGGTTTATTCTGATATGTTACCTTTACCTCAACTAATCTGTGAAATAGAAAATTTTTGTACATTTGCATTTATTTAATTTTTTTTTATGTGAAAGAAAAAAAAATTAAAAGCATTACGTATTTGCTTGGTTGTTACTTTTAGAATTACCTGCTCTGAAAAATAGGAAAATTATTAGTAACTATCAAAATAATAAAGGAGCTGGTTAGCTTTTCTCTAATCAGTAGTATTAAAAGAATTTGGCAATTGAAAAGTTGACAGAATGAGAAAAGTAGAAAATTTAAGGATAAATTTATTGTTTTATATCAATATTATATATCATTTTATGCATATATATATATATATATATATATATATATATATATATATATATATATATATATATATATATATATATATATATATATATATATATATATATATATGTTCCTATAAACTATAATAAAAAAAGCAAATAATCATTAATTTTGTTTGAATTAATAAAGAATTCGTAAAAAATAAGAGTAAAAATTAAGTATGTATGTATGTATATCAGTAACGGATCTGGCATTTTTTGGTGTTTGAGACAATGACTATATAAAATTTGAAACCTCCTCAAATTGAGTGGGGTTAAAACTTTATATGGTCATAATTATTAAACGCTGAGAGATAATACTATGAAACTTAAAATTTATCGATGAATATAAGTCTAGTTGAGAATAGTACAAAAAATATTTTATCAAATTGTTGCCCTTCATGTTCGGCCTCCAATCATCGCAATTTTTTGCAAAGCACCATCATTTGACATAAGTATAAATATACAAATGTTTGGAGTTTGCTCCATGTCTGGAAGTTAGCATATATATAGTTGGTGTATAGTTACTATAATCTTAAACACCAAAACATACTGATCCCGTCACTGTTGTATATATGTATGTATGTATGTATGTTGTATATATGTATGTATGTATGTATGTATGTTGTATATATGTATGTATGTATGTAAGTATGTATGTATGTATGTATGTATGTATGTATGTATGTATGTATGTATGTATGTATGTATGTATGTATGTATGTATGTATGTATGTATGTATGTATGTATGTATGTATGTATGTATGTATGTATGTATGTATGTATGTATGTATGTATGTATGTAAGTGTGAGTATGTGTCAGGCCAGGCCCTTAGCAACCGCAAGGGTCGCAGTAGCATTTGCCCCTCCCCCCCTCCAATAATTTTCTTATAAATAATTTTGAAAAATTTGACTAAAAAAATGGCTAAAAAAAAATAAGTCTTAAAAACTCTTTTCGAGCCCCATAATCTAGCACTGCCCCCCTCCCCCAATATAATTTTTGTTCCTACGGGCATATACCTACCTACATACACAATGTATGTAGGTATATGTATGCGTGTTTATAAAATGTGCGCAAAATTTATTAACAAAGTTGGACAATTATATATAAAATTATAAGTTTTAAGTAAATCTGATACACCACCCTATAGATAAATGAATAAGTGATAGAAAAAATTGAAGTGACAGATTATACTTTTTTTTTTTTTCTATAGGTTTATTAGGCTCTTATAAGTAAGAAGATATTTAAAGTTAAACGTGTGGCTCTATTTATTTATGTCTACTGCTTTATTTTTTTAGCTCCGCAAAACATTGGTAGTACTGCAATAACAAAGCTAAACTATTACGTTTTTATTAAAGCTCAAAAATTGTTTTTAAAAATGAAATGAAAAAAGAAATTAAATGACGCCAATAAATTACCATTAATAAAAGATTGCATATAAAAAGTTAAACTAAAAAGTGATTCTAATCATAATCTATAGATTACAGTTAGCCAGTTATAGATAACCAATGGCCAATTATTAATGATTTTAAATTTATTGTGGCTAGCCTAAGTTTAGTATAAAGGGTTTTCACTATCATTATGTTGAAGTCATCCAATTTGTGTGTCATAAGCACCATAGTTTATAAACATTTGCGTATCAAAGCTTTAATGAAAATTAAAAAATATATATGTATATTAAACTCTTGTTATAGCCCCAAAACAAAAACTTTTTTGCCTCGGTTTGTCTTTGTCTCGATTTATTTTAAAAGATGTTCTCTTAATCAAATAACTATATTGCTATTATTGTTAAAAAAATTTATTTTTATGGAACAAGATTGTCATTAACAAAATAATTTCATATTCTAATTGAAAATCATTAGAAATCAGTAGACAAGCGTTTCAAGAGCTGAAAAGCATCTCGAGATAAGTTCGTTTTTGCTATCGTTCTCATTAGTTTTATTAACTGTTCGGATTTTTCAATTGCTTTAAAAAATGATTCGTCTAACTCTGCATCAATTGCTAAAGCCAGCAGAACAATTGCAAGTGATTTTTTTTTCTTCTTGTCAGAAGTGCTTGTTAAATTTGATAAGTTCGATAAGCTGGGTATGTCGCAAAGGCCATTATTTTCTTTTATGATTTCTTGCGTTTTAATCAACCCTGGAAAGTATGCTTGAAAAGGACTAGTTAGTAATGAAAATTCTGAATTAGGCAGCAATTCTACACTTTCTTTTGAATCTTTTTGTTCTGCGCTAAAAAATTTACGTAGCATCGACAACTTGGACGTGTTTTGCTTTACAAGTGTTCGTTTTTGAAAACTCTGAAAAACTGGTTGCATAACTAAAGGCATGTTACCGTTAATGTTAATATTGCAGTCTCTTAGAACAATTTTTTCTTTGGAGACACTTTTTTTAGCTGTAATAAAATCGAGTAGCGTATAATTATTGTTGCTTTTTTCACAACCGCTATTAGAAAATAAATTATGTTGTGGATCAATTAAAGTTGTATGCTCATAAAGTTTCATTGTGTTTACGCTATTTGTTTGTCCTTCATTATTTTCAAAAGTAGTCATGTCAACATTAGACTCCGTTATCATTGTGACTGGGACATAGTTAGTAGTATGCATTTCACTAGTATTCTGATCATAACTTTGACCATATCGTTTCATTAGTGGTAATTTTTCTGATATTTCTTTGAGCTCTATAGAGAGCTCATCACTTTCGCTTTCGTTTTCGTTTCCATAAATTAAACTTTGTTTTTGATTTGATTGAGTTTTAAAACTCCTGTTTAAAATGTATTCGTTCATACCAAATTTGCTAAAGATTAAATATTGTCCTTTAATGAAACAGCTCTCAATTAAATTTATAAACTGCGCTGGAATTCAGAAATCTAAATGAAAAAGATACAGGTTATTTAAAAAAACTATGATCTATAAATCTATACAACATATTTAAAAACACGCCTGACATTTATTTATAATAAAGGTAACCTCTGTTTACCGAAACTAGTATGTTTTTTGGTAGCTTTGGTTACAAACAGCTATTTTTAACTACTAACATAAAATAAAAGATTTTCATGTTTTCTCAATTGTTGTTTCTTTAATTAATTTATTAAATTTAATAAAAAACCATCTGCTGACAGAATCACTGAGTTTTTTTTTTTTTACTTTACGACTAAATAAAATAAATTTTAACAGAACATTGTAATGAAACTGTCTTATTTATTGTGATGATGTAAGACAGTCTTCTTTTTTATTTCACTAGCAATGTTAACTCTAAAGTTTATTTCTAAAATAAAACTTGTGAGATAAATGTTATCTAGTTTCAATTTGTGGAAAGGGTCATGAGTTTGCATCTCTTTATGTCTCTGGTTGCTTTTAACTTAATTTTCTTGATGCGGTATATACGTAAGTTTCTAAATGCAATGTGAATGTAAGTGTAATAAGTACAATGTTGAGTAATAATGTTGAGTACTTAAAGAGTTCCTACTAGCTAAACTAGAGATATGTAGTATATTAGTTACTGTTACGTACATTACCAGGAATTAAGTAATCGCTATTATTTATATAGTTACGATTTTTTAGTCACTATATAAATAATGGCAATCAGTTAATTTTTAAAAGATTCTTGAAATTATCTAAAGCTAAATATAAATAGCAACTTTTAAAGAAAACTTTGAGTACCAAGATTGTATTATAAAATTTTGCACCCAGCTAATTCCTGGAACTGCAGGTAAAAGCAAAGTCAGTTTTAATTAACTTTTTATTTCTTTTTTATTATATTTTAGAAAAATGCAAACTTGAAAATGTGATACTTCCTCGGTTAGTAAAAAATGGACCCATATAAACATGCGTATGTGTATCATAAATATATATATATATATATATATATATATATATATATATATATATATATATATATATATATATATATATATATATATATCAAATTTAAAGTTATTATAACACACACACAAAAAAAAGACAAACAAAATAAACAAGATTTATTGAATAGAAAAGATGATCTTACAAACTAAATAAAGCCACACCAATTAAGCGGTTTATAAAAGAAACTTAAAAAAACGAAAAAGTCGTGATCTAGGTATCAAAATCTGTAATCCAAAAGTTCCACCTTGTAGAAAAACGCTTTAAAATCTATTTATAACTCAACGTAAAGATAAAAATTATTAAAATTATTGAATTAGTTTTGCTATACATTATTCAAATTTTCTTTTTATCTTATTTTAAAAACATGGAAATAGTCATTGCATTTTTTGTTATTCGTTATTCTTAAATAATTAACAAAAACAAAAACTCAAAAGGGGAGAATAAGTTTCTCAAGTTTAAATTATTCACAAAAACAAAAGTAACGCGGAAGAATTATTATATCGAATACAAACTAAACGCTTTTGTAAAGAAATAAAAATGGCTTCATTTTGCACGAGCGATATCTTTATTTCTGCCTAACTATTATGATAATTATAATTATGGAATAATGGTCATTTTGTAAATAGCCCGATTTTTACAAAATGACCATTAACGCTTAGCAAATGAAAAAGGTAGTAATGTGATGATGATTTAGTTACATTGGTTTATTTGGTTGAACTATTCGTATTTTTAGTTTTAACAATTTTCAAGATAAAAAATATATTTGTCTTTTTGTTGCCGAGAATAATTTTTTTTAGTTTGACTTTATTTGTGTAAATTTGAAAGTTTTACTTATAAATGAATAAATCATAAACTAATGCTGATTTCTAATTTTTAGTGTTGTAAACTTTTATTTTTTTTTTCTACCTATTTTATCTAATCTTTGCCGAACCATTTCGCTTCTTTAACTTTTATTTGTTATAATGAAAACGGTGATTAACCATAAAAATATGCTAAAAAAATTGTTTTTAAATTTTCAAAATTAAAGTTTGAGTTTGATGTTATGACGTGGCTGTAAATGTTTAACAATGGATCATATTATTTATTTTATCTCGTACTTTCAGTAAACTTTTTTAATAAGCCACTCCCCTTGAGTGTCCTTAGAATAGAATGTTGAGATATAATTTAGCATAATGTAATTAGCATAATATATTAAGAATAAATTATTTATTATATTTAATCATTAAACAAGAATTTTTTTTATTCCTTGAACATGAATTAAGCGCCCATGATTTATCGTATGTAAAGGAGTCATAAGTCTTTTAAGTATTCATCGTTTTTATAACAGTTTTTTTTATCTGTGTTAACAGTTTTTTTTTATCTGTGATGATTTGTTAAATAAAAGCCTCACTCTTCATTGTAACTTCTTAAGTTATTAACATCATTTTTAGGCCCTGTAAACACATGTCTCCTAAAAAAAAACTTTTTCAACAGTCAAAGTAGTTTAAAGTCACAAATGAGTTAATAAACACTATCTTTTTTGCGGGGTTTAAATATATAAATATGTAATATGATATGAAAAGATTGCTATATCAACCATCTTTAAGCCTACGCAAACTACAACAAACGCAGAGCCTACGCAAACTACAACAAACAACAAATTTCAAATCAATAATATTACAACTAGAAGTTCCATAAATCCTCTGTTTATTCAGGTTTTCAAAATTCTTCTGGTCATTTTTTCATTTTTTATGTTGCTCGTGGATTCTTATCTACTATTGACTAAATATTTTGTAATTCATATTATAAAAATCCTAGATAGATTTTATAATATGCTTTACAAAGATCAGTGGGAATAATGTTTATTCTACAACAATCCGTTACAACTTTTAACAAATTTTAAATACGTTTTGAAAATAATTCTAACATATCTACCCAAAACTAACATGTTACCCAAATTTTGTTTTTAAAAAACAAACAATATAAGATATATAATTAAGATAAATACGAACATATAAGATAATTTTATATTTTTATTTTTAACTTTTATTTTTAACTTTTATATTTAACTGCATGTGGATGACACGCAGTTAAATAAATTTATCAAAAATAAAAATAAAAATTTCTGAAGAAAAAGGAAGATAAAGCTAAATATTGAAACGATTTTCAAAAAAACTAAATTGAGTAATATTCTAATCAGTTGTGTAAACGCAAGTATGATATAAATAAAACTTGGTTCTAGGAAATAGTCCCCCGGGAAATAATCTGCCAGGAAATGATGCCCAGGTATAATTCCCCCGAGAAAAAAAGCCTGCCTAAAGCAAAATCCTCAATCGATGTAGCAGCGCTCCTTGCATGTTCGACTTATTTTGCGACGTAAGAATTATTTTGTTATATTTCCACATTTTTGAGTTTTTAGATAAAATGATTTAAAAAAGAAAAACTTCAGGAGGCAACATATAAAATTTTTTTTATGAGTTATGTTTTTTCTGCAACATTTTTATTTCTAACTTAGGTTTCAATAAAATAAAAAATATTATTATCAGGTGCATAACATTATCAATAACTCAATTTTTTCAAAAAGCAGAGAAAGAGCAAGATAAATCTAACGTCGCGACTTGTCAGTCGATGTATAAAAAATGAAGAATAAAGGTTTTGCTGGTAACATAGTATGCTGTAATATTGTATGCTTGTAACATAATATCTATATATAAAATATTTATATTATAAATGATTATTTTATTGATATATCGCAATTTTTAAATGCTGTAAAAAAAAAATTTAGAGTGCTTTTTTCCAGTATGTTTGTTTGAGTGGGAGTTTTTTCCGAGGAAATTTTTTCTCGGAAAGATTTTTTCTCGAGGGATTTTTTCCGTGGGGTTTTATCCAGACACTAGAATACTTAGTTATAAATGAAGTAACTAAAAAAGAAAAAAGTTTTCATGCTTACCACAAAAATTACAAATGAAATAATTAAATGACAAGAATTTCACAATTATTTTCCTAATGTAATTTTTCTGTGGTAAAATAAATAAATTTGAGTTTTTAAAAAGCAGCAGATGATATATTAAATATATACATAAAACTTAAAATCAAAAATTAATCACACATGAATACCACCTAGAGCAGATGTTTCTTTATAATTTGACACTAGCTTGCGTCATACTTTATAAAGTGCTGCATTATTATTATTTTGTAATAACGTAAACAAAGTCTGACGCATTTTATTTTTTAAGTAAAAAGTTCCTATATTTTATAGTTACTTATACCCAGGTATAGGCAATTTTAAATTAAAACTGCCTGAGTACCCACGCAGCTAAACATCTGTTATTAAAAACTTGAGTTTTGTATTATTATAAGCAACACAACTATGCGCTCAAATAGGCAATATAATTTTTCAATTTAATTTAAAAACCTTATTTACTGTTGCTTATATACAATAATTTAATTTTTGTAAACTAACTACAATCACCATATGTATACTTTATGGACAGCACATACGAAGATAAATCGTTGCGTTGGTTTGACAAAGTTCTAACTGATTTTTTTTTTATATTAGGAGAATAGCAAAGAAATCTTTTTTTCTTTTTTATTAATGTCTTATCAAAAATATTTGAATAATTATCTTTTTTTTATTTATGTATTTTTATACATCAATCAAAAAAGAATACGTAAACAAATAAAAAAACAATAATAATATAAAATTTTAAATAAACTTTAAAAAAAAATAAAAGATTTTTTCCTAAATTCTCTTAGTATAAAAAATTTCAGTTGGAACCTTGTCGAACCAATGCGACGAAATGTTTATAAAATAACAATGTTTATAAATAAACAAATAACTAAAAAAAAGGCTTATAAATACAAAAAAAAATAAAAAGCCTGTACAAGATCTAAATTAGAAAGTTTGCACTCCACAAACATTGTAATTTCATCTACGATAAAATAAAACATCAAGAAACAATTAAAGTTTTAACAAACAAGAAAGTCGAAAAAGAATAAATAAATATTTAAAAAGGCTTGAAAATAAAAAAAAAGGTAATATAAAATCTAAAAAATAATTTTTATATTTTAAACCAAATTTAATTTCCTTTTTTAATTTTTTTTTAAATATAAAAAAAGAACATAATGTAAGGAAAAGCCACAGGAAAAAAAAAAAGTCAATTTTTGAAGCAAAAATCAAATTTTTATTTTTAATGCTAATTAGCAGAACCGTAAGAATGGTTGTGCAAGAAGTGCGGTCGCACAGGGCGGATTTTTTTGCATAATTTGGAAACCATATTTATATCAATACATATATAATATAAATTATATGTATAGAATACATTAGTTTGAACTTTGATGTATAATAAAATTACTAAAATATAATCACTAGTTACAAATCATTATATTATTTTATTACTTACATATAAATGTTACTGTATACATATAATTTTTGCTTCTCCGTCACAATGAACATTTTTAGCTTCTGCATCAAATAGAAATGGGGGAGGTGATTTTAAAAACAGATTGTAGAAATTCGAGCAAATAGGTGAATATATTTTGGATGCTACAAACTCTGAAATCAAAAAAGCAAATAGTAAAAAAAATGATTTGATATCAATTCCAACCCTCAGTGTCGAAAAATTTGCAAGAGAAGAGTTTAATTTTGAAAAATCCAAACACATGGCCACACATTAATAGCAAAGTTAGATGTTTCCTAAAATGAACATGGACCTCATTAAGATTAAAGTGCAGTTTTTCCTTCTAAACCAACGATTTCAGGCTCAAGGCACTTTAGCTCAAAATGGTTCCTTAAAACTTTCTTGAATGGTGATTTGGTAAATCGTCAATAGATGCTTTTCAGAAATACAAAAGATGCAATATACTGTTTCCCTTGTATACTATTTTCAAAGGAGAGAAAGTCAATATTTGCTGATTCAACTTAAGGTTTCACTGATTGGATCCATTTAAATCTAAGGATTCCTGAGCATGAAAATAGTGTGGAGCACTGAAAGTTCTATTTACAGTGGAAAGATCTTGATAAGGTCCTAATGGAAGAAAAAACTGAGCTTCAAAAAGCAATCACGGGAGAAACTGAGTAAGTGGAGAAACATTTTAAAGGTTGTTGTTGATGCACAATTATTCTGTGCAAAGAATAATACTGCTCTGAAAGGAAGTAATGATGTAATTGGAGAACCTAGGTGTGGAACTAATCATCCCTAACTAGTTGAGCATATTGCTACAATCAAATCAATGAAACTATAAACATCCTATTTTTCTCCACAAATTCAAAATGAGCTGGTTTCTTTAATGGATAATAAAATCAAAAAAGAAATTATTTCCAGAAAAAAAGGAGGCCAATTATTACTCAATACTATTTGACTGCACTGCAGATGTTTCTTACAAAGAGTCATAAGGTATGTTCAAATAAAAGATGGGGAACGAACTATTGAGGAGAGTTTCTCGGATTTTATAAGGAGTTATCAAAAAACTATAATAGGAATTGCCTCAGAGATTACTGAAAAATTGAAAGACGATGCATTGAACTTGAAAGATTATAGAGGACTGGGTTATGACAATGAAGCCAATATGTCGAGAGTTATAATGGAGTTCAAGCTCAAATAAGTACCTAGAATGATTTTGTCATCTTTGTTCCCTGTGCAGCTCACACATTGAATCTTATTGGAGTTCATGCAGCTGAAGTATCTTCCCTGATGGTAACATTTTTTGGCAGAGTGCAAAAAATTTACGACTATTTTCCAATAGTCGTAAATTAGATGGGATAAATTAATGACAAACATTACCTTCTTATTAAAAGGTCACAGTGAGTTGTTTGTCCTTTGACAAACAACTTGACAGTTGTTTGTGTTTTGACAATCAAATTGACAGAATCTACCAAGTTTTTCAAAATATTAGTGAAGATTCCAGTTTAAATCCAGAGACAGTATTTGGTGCAAAAAATCTTTCAAATCAAATTGATTATGAGTTTACCTGATTCCTGGATATATGGTGCAAGATTCTAACTTTGATAGACAGAATAAAAAATAACTTGCAATCAAAGAGTATGTTTGTTGATGTTGCTTCAAAAAGACTGAAAGATTTATTCAATTCTATTCAAAATCTTAGAGAAAAGGGAGTTAGCTCAATATTTGCAATAGGATTGATGTTAATAACCAAAATTGGAATTGATCTACACTTTCCATTAAAGAGAAGGCGAAGAGTAAAACGCATGAGTTTTAATGAGTCACAAAATGATGGTTTCCTATTTTACTTGAGATTGAATTTTAGCGACAATGTGTTTCAGTCTTTAATATTATGCTAACACAATTAAAATGGCGCTTTGAAAAACTCTAAAATTTCATTTGACTTTGAATTTCTCATGGGAGATTCTTTGTCGTGTGTTTCTGTTGACTGTTGATCAATTTAAAAAAAGTACAATGAATCTAGCAAAAATGTACCCCAAAGATATGGATGAAAATGAATTAATTCCAGAAGAAGAAAGTTTCAAGTTTTAAGCAGAATTCTAAAATAGATAATCTAAAAATTGCCAATCTACCTAATCTTTTACAGCTTATTGATAAATATTCTTTGAAAGCTGCTTACCCAAACATTTAAATCTGTCTGAGGATATTTTTGACACTATCAGTGACAGTTGCATTTTTTGAAAGAAGTTTTAGTAAGTTAAAGACAATAAAAAACTATTAAGGTCTTCAATGGGCCAAAACAGATTATCAAATTTGTCTATCATCTCAATTGAGTCAACCCTGACAAACTCACTTAGTTATGATGATGCTATATATCATTTCGCATCACTGAAAGGCCAGAAGAGTAAACTCAAAACGCCATTTGAAAAACATTGAAACATTGTTATTATTGAAGTTTAATAAAAATGAAAATTAGTTTGACCTTTTTTTTTTTGGGGGGGGGGGGAGAAGGGTGCCAAACTTCAGTCTCGCACCGGGCGTCGTTTTGACTTGCTACGACTCTGCTAATTGGTTCAAAATTTAATGCTTTTTTAAAATTTATATTGGTTTCTAGGGTTTTTATAAACGAAAATGGTGTTTCAGAAATTTTTTTATTGATTAGTATGATGATTTCCGTCGATTGCAACACAGGTATTACTCCCTATTCCTCTTTGTGGAAACGCAAAATTTCAAAACATGATATCTCATCTAAATATAAAGCTTAAGAGTTGAAATTTTTCCCAATATTTACAACATATAAAACAATCATTTAAATCATAAGTTTTTACAATGACTTAAGCTTTTCCCGAATGACTTTTTTAAACAGCACCTTTGCCCAAATATTTTCGTTAAAATCCAAAGGTTTTCATGGAAATCTGAAGAAACCTTTTAGGAAAATAGTTAAGCGGTTAAATAGAGCAAACCAAACATCAGAACAAGTGTGCAAACTTTCAAATTCATTTGAAAATTGTAACTTGAGAAATTTGGCTCAAACTTTCTAGTTTTGCCCCTTATTTTGGGGTTTATTTACGCCATTATAAATAACTAATGATTATTTTAGAATGATTTCCATGTGATATTAAACGATAGCCACATTAATTTATGAAATGACGTAAATTTGGGTCATATGTGCCTAAACATTAGCTACAATTCTTATGCCACTTATGCATTATAAATACTATAACTATACACGACCCGCATCTACACCATTCCATAAATCGAGTGTGGTTATCTCATGTGGTGCGTATCAAACTTTCTTGTCGGGTTGTTGTTAGATTTTTCATAAAAAGTGGGCGTGAATCTTGGAACTATTATCTAATACCAACAACTCTTCAAAAGACAAATCGAACCTTTTGTACACAATACAAAAAGTTTTTTTATGAACTTTATTAATAAACAACTTGTCATATTTTGAACAAGTTTTTTCAAAATATTCAAGCTTGTCTGAATGTAGGAAAAAATTAAACAAAAAAAAAGCGTTGAATAAAAGTGCGGTGTTTTCAAGTGTTAAAAAAATATTTATGAGTGCTAGAGCAGAGCTGACGACACCGGAAGGGTCAAGGGGCACGTACCCCCCTACTTAACCACACACACTTTTTTTCTGAAGGACCTTTTTTTTTTAAAGAAAATTCAAGATATAGAGGATTTTTTTTTAAATTTACGATTAGGCCCCTTTACTTCAAAATCCATATCGTCGGCCCTGTAGAGCAAAACATTTCTTATAAGCTTTAAAGCTTGTATAAAAGATTTAAAGTTTGGTCGTAATAGTGTTTTGTAGTAACTACTACTTGCTTTTATGTATTCAATAAACTTTAAATCCTTATCTATAGTAAACCCAAGAAGTTTCCCATTATTAGAGGCAAATATTTTGAAACTTCCGATTTTAAGAAAATAATTTTTACTTACTTATTCTTACTACTATTAGATTATTTTTTAAATCAACTAGTAATTGTTGAAACTTGTCTTGGTTTGCAACCATAGAGTTTACCTTAAACTAAACAATGGTATTAACATTTTTACCTTGTAAACGAGAAAGAACTTTTTTCATGCTATTATCACAAACGTTGAGTGATGACATCTGTAAAATTGTAAAGTTAGGTATCTTTTATGAATAATTGTTTATAAAATATGAAAGAATACTTGCCCAATACTAATTCTTCGGGCGCTCCTAACGAAATATCTGACCAATCTAAAAATGTAGAACCTTCCATTACTCAAAGATCTACTCCATTACTCAAACCTTTACTCCATTACTCAAACATTTCCTTCATTACTCAATGTTTGCGACTACTTAGAATGCAAAAACTTAATACTTTTATTATTAAAACAATATGTTTCCAGCGTTCAAAGTGTAGGCCATTAGAAATGAAATCATGTCTTAGAAAGATTGAGATGTGACGACTTAACAATATTCTATTTGTAAAATACATTTTTATGCCATTTACTAAGTAAAATGAAAAGTGCATGCTGGGGGATTTTTTCAAGTACCGCACGACCTGGTATTCAATTTAAGTTTAATAAACAGCGAGGTTTGCAGGTATAAAAACAATTCAAACACTTTTGATAGAACGGGAAGTGTTATTCCCGGACGATATTTTGATTTATTGGTTGGGAGGTCTTTTTTAAAATAAAGTATTTTTTCAGCCATTTTCAATAATGACGGGAATGTACCATTAAAGATTAATACACGTTTGGACATTACCAATGGTCTTTTTTTACAATTCATAGAACATATTAATTTTGAAATGCCATCTGTTGAGATGAGCAAAATTTAAAACATTCAATAGACCTTGGATTGTTATTCTTAATACCTTTGACACAGGGTAGTTTACAAATCTCTCAATGAGCGAAAATAAAGCTGTAAGATAAGAGCCAAAAATACATAAATATGTACGCTAAGTTGGACAATAAGGTTATAAAGTTTATAAAAAATTTGTTAAATAGACTAAGCAATTAACAGTTATCTAAAATTATCTCACCCCATTAACCAACTTAATACGTTCAATTTTGTTACCCAGTTTATTAAAAAGTTAAACTTTTAGTTCTATCACTTTGCAATTGATAGAGTTTCGCAATTTGATAAAGCATTTGGTAAAAAACATTTTTAATTCAGAACGAAGTGGAAGTTTACAAAACGTAGATCTAAGTACGGTATAATTGTAAGTCCATTGCCCGTATCTAAGAATTTTATTTCTCAAACAAGTAAATATTTCTTTTTTTGAAAAAAAAATTGCGTGGTGGGAAATTCATTTTCTTAAAACAAGAAATATACTTCTTATTTAATAAAAAATATTTTTTCATAAGATAATTTCACTGCGAGCATAATAAAACAAGCAAGTCACTAATGCCAGTACAAATAGTTTCAGTATGTTGAAAACAAAACTTTCTAAAGGTAAGAATCAGATCACATGAGGGATTAACAGTTGATTTAAAGCAGGGTTATTTTTTTTTTGTTTGATATAAGATACATCAACATTGTTAAGACTGGAGGAGTTCTTTTATGTAGTTTCGACAAGGTTGTAAAGTGAAATCCCCAATAATTATAAAGT
The DNA here is from genome assembly GCF_038396675.1 of Hydra vulgaris. Classification (NCBI taxonomy): domain Eukaryota; kingdom Metazoa; phylum Cnidaria; class Hydrozoa; order Anthoathecata; family Hydridae; genus Hydra; species Hydra vulgaris. The sequence goes on from NC_088927.1 coordinate 22,539,539, forward strand.
CAGTATAAACAAAGTCAGTAGAGGCCTTCAATTTGAGATCAAGGGCTATGATCACTCTCTATGGTGATAAAAAATGTATTCATATCTCTGATTTCGATGTTTATGAGCCTTACATCTATGTCTATATGCAATTTTACTGATTTTTTTTACAAAAAACCAATGAAATTGAAGATAGAATTCGATATAATGTTTTTAAAAAATTAATTTTTCAAAATGTAATAAAAATACAAAAATTTAAAAAATACACCTAAATTGGCAGACTTTGTTTAAGAGAATCAGTTTTAATTGCGTAATCCTAGTTATACTTGGACTTTTAAAGATATTATTACCTTTTATCATTTGTATATTTTACATTTGTCTTCTTTGTCTGAACAAAAGGAAGTATAATACCATGGCTTAACTCTCCTTGTCAAAAACAAAATATAGTTAATGCACAATGAGTTTATAAAGCAACAAAATTTATAAAACAGCAGTTTTTTTGTTATTTTTGTTTTTCGTTATTTGGCAAACAGTAAGGGTGTGGCAGACTAGGACAAAAATCCCAAAAGTAAAAAAATTTCTTAATTTTCTTTTAATTCAAGAAAATTGTTGTGCTTTTTTTTAATGATAATGATTTTTAATAATCAATTTTTCTTTTAATTCAAGAAAGTTGTTGTGTTTTTTTTAATGATAATGATTTTTAATAATCAATTTTTCTTTTAATTCAAGAAAATTGTTGTGTTTTTTTTAATGATAATGATTTTTAATAATCAATTTTTCTTTTAATTCAAGAAAATTGTTGTGTTTTTTTTAATGATAATGATTTTTAATAATCAATTTTTCTTTTAATTCAAGAAAATTGTTGTGTTTTTTTTAATGATAATGATTTTTAATAATCAATTTTTCTTTTAATTCAAGAAAGTTGTTGTGTTTTTTTTAATGATAATGATTTTTAATAATCAATTTTTCTTTTAATTCAAGAAAATTGTTGTGTTTTTTTTAATGATAATGATTTTTAATAATCAATTTTTCTTTTAATTCAAGAAAATTGTTGTGTTTTTTTTAATGATAATGATTTTTAATAATCAATTTTTCTTTTAATTCAAGAAAATTGTTGTGTTTTTTTTAATGATAATGATTTTTAATAATCAATTTTTCTTTTAATTCAAGAAAATTGTTGTGTTTTTTTTAATGATAATGATTTTTAATAATCAATTTTTCTTTTAATTCAAGAAAGTTGTTGTGTTTTTTTTAATGATAATGATTTTTAATAATCAATTTTTCTTTTAATTCAAGAAAGTTGTTGTGTTTTTTTTAATGATAATGATTTTTAATAATCAATTTTTCTTTTAATTCAAGAAAGTTGTTGTGTTTTTTTTAATGATAATGATTTTTAATAATCAATTTTTCTTTTAATTCAAGAAAATTGTTGTGTTTTTTTTAATGATAATGATTTTTAATAATCAATTTTTCTTTTAATTCAAGAAAATTGTTGTGTTTTTTTTAATGATAATGATTTTTAATAATCAATTTTTCTTTTAATTCAAGAAAGTTGTTGTGTTTTTTTTAATGATAATGATTTTTAATAATCAATTTTTCTTTTAATTCAAGAAAATTGTTGTGTTTTTTTTAATGATAATGATTTTTAATAATCAATTTTTCTTTTAATTCAAGAAAATTGTTGTGTTTTTTTTAATGATAATGATTTTTAATAATCAATTTTTCTTTTAATTCAAGAAAGTTGTTGTGTTTTTTTTAATGATAATGATTTTTAATAATCAATTTTTCTTTTAATTCAAGAAAGTTGTTGTGTTTTTTTTAATGATAATGATTTTTAATAATCAATTTTTCTTTTAATTCAAGAAAGTTGTTGTGTTTTTTTTAATGATAATGATTTTTAATAATCAATTTTTCTTTTAATTCAAGAAAGTTGTTGTGTTTTTTTTAATGATAATGATTTTTAATAATCAATTTTTCTTTTAATTCAAGAAAATTGTTGTGTTTTTTTTAATGATAATGATTTTTAATAATCAATTTTTCTTTTAATTCAAGAAAATTGTTGTGTTTTTTTTAATGATAATGATTTTTAATAATCAATTTTTCTTTTAATTCAAGAAAATTGTTGTGTTTTTTTTAATGATAATGATTTTTAATAATCAATTTTTCTTTTAATTCAAGAAAATTGTTGTGTTTTTTTTAATGATAATGATTTTTAATAATCAATTTTTCTTTTAATTCAAGAAAGTTGTTGTGTTTTTTTTAATGATAATGATTTTTAATAATCAATTTTTCTTTTAATTCAAGAAAGTTGTTGTGTTTTTTTTAATGATAATGATTTTTAATAATCAATTTTTCTTTTAATTCAAGAAAGTTGTTGTGTTTTTTTTAATGATAATGATTTTTAATAATCAATTTTTCTTTTAATTCAAGAAAATTGTTGTGTTTTTTTTAATGATAATGATTTTTAATAATCAATTTTTCTTTTAATTCAAGAAAATTGTTGTGTTTTTTTTAATGATAATGATTTTTAATAATCAATTTTTCTTTTAATTCAAGAAAGTTGTTGTGTTTTTTTTAATGATAATGATTTTTAATAATCAATTTTTCTTTTAATTCAAGAAAATTGTTGTGTTTTTTTTAATGATAATGATTTTTAATAATCAATTTTTCTTTTAATTCAAGAAAATTGTTGTGTTTTTTTTAATGATAATGATTTTTAATAATCAATTTTTCTTTTAATTCAAGAAAGTTGTTGTGTTTTTTTTAATGATAATGATTTTTAATAATCAATTTTTCTTTTAATTCAAGAAAGTTGTTGTGTTTTTTTTAATGATAATGATTTTTAATAATCAATTTTTCTTTTAATTCAAGAAAGTTGTTGTGTTTTTTTTAATGATAATGATTTTTAATAATCAATTTTTCTTTTAATTCAAGAAAGTTGTTGTGTTTTTTTTAATGATAATGATTTTTAATAATCAATTTTTCTTTTAATTCAAGAAAGTTGTTGTGTTTTTTTTAATGATAATGATTTTTAATAATCAATTTTTCTTTTAATTCAAGAAAGTTGTTGTGTTTTTTTTAATGATAATGATTTTTAATAATCAATTTTTCTTTTAATTCAAGAAAGTTGTTGTGTTTTTTTTAATGATAATGATTTTTAATAATCAATTTTTCTTTTAATTCAAGAAAGTTGTTGTGTTTTTTTTAATGATAATGATTTTTAATAATCAATTTTTCTTTTAATTCAAGAAAGTTGTTGTGTTTTTTTTAATGATAATGATTTTTAATAATCAATTTTTTTTGAAATAATATACTACTTATTATTTTGTTTAATTTTTAATTCTGTAAATTTTAATTTGTAATTTTTGTAATTTTTGTTCTGAAAAACTTTTTTCTGCTGCATAAGATATTTAAACTAACTTTTATGTATTTTTAAACGCTGAATTCAAATATGAGCTCCGTTTTTTTGTTGGCAAGCTATGGTTTTTTTTGCAATAAACAATTGATTAGTTTTTTAAAAAATTATATTTTTCATATGTATTTTAATTCAGTTGTTATGAAAAAAAGTAACCATGTTTTTTTAGATCCATTACATAATATAATGGCTTCTTCAAATTGACATAAGTGCAACTATAATACTCATTCTGTTTTACAGAGACGATATATTATTAATTTTGTAAAACAAGTAATATTTTAACTAGCGTATAAATTTTATTTTGATATTATACTTGGTGACCAAAATAATAAAATATTTTTTTTTGTTATTAAGGTGCTCCCAGAAGTCCAAGGTCGCTTAATGGGCTAGATCTGGCGTTGAACCTCGTACCTCTTGGTTCCAGAACTCTAACCACTACACCACAAAGTACTATAACCAAAATGCTAACTCATTCTGTTACTGTATTTATAATACTCTTCTCATACTTTGTGATATAATTGGGAAGAAAGTCTTAAAGATTGAACAAAAAGAAAACGAAAGAATTTACCTTTCGAAGTCCTCAAAAAGAGAACCACTAAACTACATTAATTACTGCTATTTTTGTCTTGCTAATACTAATGGTGTTGGCCAAATAAAGAAGTAATCTCAACATTTCCTTGACTATAAAAGCAGTTCAACATTTTAAAAAGATTCGAGTTCAGAGTTTTTAAGTTTTATTTTTATTAGAAGATGAAAAAAGCATATCTGCTACACAAACTTTTTATTACAGATTTCGAAGACTTTTCGCCTAATATTATGAAATTCAAATTGCGTTAGCGTTTTAGTCAAATAAAAGTGAATGACTTTTTCGTAATTTAGGACTTTCTAAGCAAGCAGCAGAATTATTAGCGTCTCAATCAAAGGAAAAAAACCTTCTTGATGGCTTTTGCAAAAGTTTTTTACTATATAACAAGTGATCAAACCTTTGCTCTTGGGTATTTATGTATATAATCCAACAGAAGGAGACTTTTTATTGATAGCTTAAAGCGAAGTCTCAAATGCGTTATTTTACACAATGGCAATATTTTTAATTCTGTTCCAATAGACCTTTCCCATAAATTATCAAAGAAGCAATTTATTGTGGTAGTTGTATTCATTTAAATCTAAACAATCAGCGCAAAGTTTCTTTTAAAATAGATAATATTGATGAAGTAGATAATAGTGTAGATAATGAGTTCTTTTAATGCTAATTTAGAAAATAAAAGTGATGCTAGTTCTTTTCAGAGCTCTTGTCGGGCATCTAAAGCTGTTTTTTGTGAACTTACCCATGATGAATTTGTTGCTGTAGATGAAGAAGAACCTATAAGCAACAGTATTTCAACTTGGACCAGAGACTTTTCATTTTTGTCAAATATAACTCATAATTTTGTTAAGGATTATCTTATTAATGGGACTATATCTCTAGATAATTGTAAAAGAGGAGCCAAAAAGCATCAAGCTCTTTACTATCATTTATTTAAAGAAAGTTATGTGAAAAATGTATGCGTCAAAGCAAATGTAAAAGCATCCATAAATTTGTTTATTGTAAAGTTCAATGTTGCAGCGTCAATGAAACGTAAACAATACGAAGTTTTTACACACTTGTATCAGTCTACTGGTGAAATACTTTATGCTAATTGCCATTGTAAAGCTGGTTCAGGAGGTTGTTGTAAGTATGTTGCTGCATCATTATACCAAATAGTTAACTATAAAGAGTCAGATATTAAAGTGGTCCCAGAAACCGAAACATGTACTGACGTTTTACAGATATGGCATGTTCCAGGTGAATCAACCAATTCTGAAGCAATTTTATTTTCGAACCTAAATTTTGAAAAACCTGACGCTTATAAAGACAAAATAATACTCGAAAAAGACCTTTAGTTTTTGGAACCCGTAAATATTGTTCATTACCAAATTCTTATAAAACTTTACAACTTCAAACACTTTGTGGAGGTTTAAAAAATCTCTTCTATGAAGCATATTTTTCTGAAAAAATTCATGATAACAATTTTGAAACATATAAATTTTTTAATTCGTCTCTGTCAACATTTATAGAAAATGATATCGCGGAACCTTTTTGTTAAAAAAGATGACAGATTAGTTATTAATACTGTATTTGATAATTTAGAAAATAAGATTTATTTTTCTTGTTTGTTGTCTGAACAAAAAGCATTTTTAAAATTACATTTAAGGTTGACGTTGAAGAAGCTAAAAATATTGAAGTCAATACAGTTATGCAAATTATGGTATCAAGAAAGAAGCAAACGATTAACAGCGTCAAACTTCGGTTGTGTAATAAGTAGATATAAAAAAATTTACTCAATATCTATTTTGAAAAACCTCTATAAACAAAAAATATAAAAAAGTAGGAGAAAGCTGTATATGGGGAACAGAGAATGAAGAAAAAGCTATAAAACAATATGAAAACATAACGAAGTCAAGTGTTATTCAATGTGGTTTTTTTAGAAACCCAAATACCCATGGTTGGGTTGTAGCCCTGATAGAGTACTGAGTTCTGAAAAAGTACTTGAAGTAAAATGCCATAAAAATCATTGCAAATCAATGAAAAAAATCACATAGACCCAAGTTATGTTTCCTGAATTAACAGATTTTAATTTCAATTTTATGTCAACAGAAATATTTAAAATAAAATAATCATTTACAAAAATATATAAGTTATTTTTTATTCTGTCTCATCAACATAATCAATTTTAATTAGACGGGGTAGAAAGTTAACTAAATAACAAACAATGACCAATATTTTGTTCATATCAGGAGCCATCGAAAGCGGAAATGTATTTTGTAAGATTTTATAGTTTTTAAATCATGCAATAGCACGTTCGACATGAATTTGCACAGATGCAATTTTTCTTGAATCTAATTCTTTTTCTTATAAGAGTTGCAAATCACCTTCAAGAAATGGTGGTATGTTACGAGTTATACCTTTAGGTAACTAATTTGCCAAATCAAAACCACGATCTGCCATCAAATTATCATATTTTTCCAATAATTTTAATATGCCACAGTGTTTTGTTATCTGTTTATGACTTGAGCTTTAAGAACTTTATTTTTTTGTTTTAACTTATCCTTATTGCTCAAAACATGAGTAAGCAGTTCTTCTTTATAAGGTTCTTGTGTTGTTTTAGGTATCACACCAAGACTATTTTGGATTTTCCAAAATAGTCTTGGTGTAAACAGGTAGTTAGTTTAATTGCTTTTAATTGTTGGCACATATAAGTTTTTTAATTGTTGGCACATACATTGTTTATATAAGTTTATATAAACAATGTATGTGCCAACAATTAAAAAACTTATATGTTATTAGATGTTTGTATTGACAAACAGAAACTGAATTCAATAGAAAAGTCAACTTCGCTGTTAAGATTTCGCTGTTTAACTTTACTGTTTTCACAAAGTTCATCTTCACTACTTTTACAAATTTAAACTTTACTATTTTTTCTAAGTTTAACTTCACTATTCTCACAAAGTTCAACTTCATTGTTACTATTTAATAGGCTTTCCGACATTTGTTTTGAATTACAGAGGTGGCCATTAAAATTTGCAAAAACTAAAATATTTGTTCTTTTTGACAATTATATTGAGAAACTTTCCTTGGCATACAATTATTAGTATCGCTGTAAAGCTGCAGTGACAAATTTTTTTTTTTGTTGGTTTTAAGTGTTAAAATTTATCTTTTTCTTCAATTTTAAGAAAAATTGAAGAAAAAGATAAATTTTGTTAACATGACCGAGATTTCACAAGTTACTATTGGTATTTACATTTATATTAACTACGAGTTTACTTAATAAATTTTTCATATTTTAATGTCCTTAATATCACTCAAAAATTTTTCGGTATGAATGGACAAAGCAACATCGCGACTGGACGGAGGATGATTGGGAGAAGGTAGCATTTAGCAATGAAAGTACTTTTTATTTGGTGGATGATAGATCAATCTATGTGAGAAGAAGAGCAGAAGAGGAGTTTCATTTGAATAATAAAGAATTTATTGAGATAATCAATATCAAAAAACAATCATTCCACTTAAAAAATATCTAGCAGTTTTGACAAGGATCAGATAGCACATGTTCTATAAATGCGCAACAATTAAAAAAAAATTAAAACAAGTTAAAAAAATAAAATTGAATCTATTCATGTATGTAAATGTATACTTATATGCACCAAGGTTGTCTAAAAGACCACGCATAAACTTTCTAAGTAATTTTCAGAGATTTCAATTTAATGCAATTATTTTATTATTTTTTAAAACAAGTTATAATTTTTTTTTAGTTTACGTTTGTTTTTGTAGTGCTAAAAATACTTTAACAAACACGAACAAAGTTTTCTGAAAGAATATAGAACTGATGTTATCGTCAGAAAATTTTACAATGGTATATATATAATCAACATAATAATAAACAGATGCAATAAAACGTATTATACAATCAAAACAAAAGTTCTGAACTAAAATACATAGTTACAAATAAAACAAAACTGATTAAACTTTGTTCGGCAAAAAGGTTTAGGGGTCGTCCATAAATTACGTCACGCAATTTTTGACATTTTATGACCATCTTTACTCCCCTCCTCCATCCCCCCTCCACCTTGTAATGCTTTGTAACATTTTATTAATCCCCCTCCCCCAATATTATGCAACGATTTTGCACCCCCACCCCTGTTAAAAAAATTTTTTAAACGATTTTAAATATAAGAATGTCTATAATTTTCTTAGCTTCTTTGAGTCAATTAATTAGTACTTTTCAGTCTGTTTAATGTTTTTTTTTTCACCCTAATAGTTCTGTGTAAAATTATATAAATTAACATCGCTATCCTTTACATTATTCCAATTTTAAATAGCTATTCTTCCAATATATACATGTAAAAATATTATTTTATAAATATAATTTTCTTACAACTAGTGATGTTAGCGTGGCAGAGTGGATTCTGCTTCAGACTTGTAAACTGTGGGTTTAACCAGACGTTTTACGACTCTCAGTTTCGAAATTTTTTTATTTTTTTTTAGTTAATCCGCAAAGGTTGTTTTTTTTTGTTGCTACACACTTTTTTGCACCAACTAAATAGAGTTATGCACTTGGACCATATAAAGTTAAAGCGCATAATGTGCACTGCACATAGGCTGTTACAGTCGTACGGCAGTAACAGTTTGTAAACAGGCTGTAACTACTCCGTTAACGGAATGTACACATCGACTAAATAAGATTTAGGCGCAGTTAGTTCTACATGAAGATACATCAACTGAGGGTTATGATTTGGTCAGATACTCTTTTAATTAAAAGAAAGTTTTCTCTACATTTAAAATTAAAAAAAAAAAATTTTGCGTCACATAATTGAAGCCCCTCCGCCTTCCCTCGTAACAATTCGTCACAAAATTCCCCCTCCCCTCCCCCCTAAAGCGTGACGTTATTTATGGACAACCCTATATGAAAACTTTTATTTCTAGTGTACATTTATTTATTGGTTTTTAAAAAAAGAGATCTTTAAAAATGGATAAAAATAAGTCATTTTTCTACATACAGATAAAGCATAATAAATCATTAAAGACATTAAGCTCATCAGTATTGAGAATTTCCAAATACATATTTTATTGTTACTATTATTATTATTATTACTATTATTATTAGTAGTATTATTATTATTATTAATTATAATTATAGCGGTAAATTTACGTATAATGTATACATACAGCGAGCAGGAAAAACACTCCACGATAAACAACCAATTTTATTATGATTTTTGGTACAAATTTTCATAACTAGGGCTCTAGTCTACTTTTGAAAAAAAGTACAATGGAATAAAAAGTTATTTACTCAGGTAGTTCGTTTCAGAGTTTTGCTGATCTATTATACAAACGATTATGTCTTGGAAGACAGTTTGGAACATACTTACACTTATTTTAAAATGGTGACTATAACTCATGGTCGCAATTCTAAAATAAATAAATTTTGGTACGAGGGAAGGTCCAAAAGTTCGTCGAATGAAAGGGTTTTAAATTAAATGAAAGAACAAATCTATTTTTTCTTTTCAAAATTATCTCCCTACACTTATTAGATCTTTGAATTTATTTTTCTCTTCCATCATAAAAGTAATTTTTATCTTTCACCTCATTGTCATCGGAAAATTTCATCCCCCTTAAGGCTTTTTTCAAATTAGGAAACAAACATATTCATTTAGCGCCAGATCCGGAATGTAGAATGGATGCACTAGTGATTCGAAGCCATGCATGTGCAGAGCAGCAATCGCAACTCTGCCCTTGTGAACAAGAGCATTGTCTTGCAAGAGCAACACACAATTGAATCAATTTCAAAAATATCTCCCTTAAGCTGAATACACTTATTAGATCTATGAATTAATTTTTCTCTGTCATCATAAAAGTATTTTTTATATTTTGCTTTAAAATGAGTCGAAATTGCCTCCTTTACCTCATCGTCATTGGAAAAATTCCTTTCCCTCAAGTTTTTTTTTTCAAATTGGGGAACAAATAAAAACCACTTAGCGCCAGATCTGGACTGTAGTGTGGGTGCAGTAGTGATTCAAAGCCATGTGTGTGCAGAGCAGTAATTTCAACTATTCTCTTGTAAACCTTGTGTGTTATTCTTGTTATGCAAAAGCAACACACTCTTGGTCAATTTACCTCAACGTTTTTCATTGATGGTCTCCTTTAATTTTTCTAATACCGTTGCGTAGTATTCTCCGGTTATGCTCCTTCCTTTTTCTTTGTAGTCAATGAGTAATAACTCCTCACAATCCCAAAAAACATAGCCATCAACTTTTCAGCCGACTCCGACACTCTGAATTTCTTAGGCCGTGGTGGTGGTGTTCCCTTTTTATGTCGTTGCAAGGGTTCTTTTTTGAATTCAGGTTCAAAGTGACGAACCAATGATTCAACTCGTTCTTCCTTTGCTTGGTAAGGAATTTTATCATAGTAAGGTATTTAATTTTCTCGATAGTTTCAGTTTTCTTCCGGATTGACTTGTTTAGCAGGCGAGTGTTCGTATATGAATTATGCGTCAGAGCTGAAACAAAAATTTCTATACTATTTTTTTGTTTGTTTGTTTGTTTATTTCGCCGTTTAATAACTTTTACAATTTAAAAGTTTATAAATAAAAAAACTGGAGGGGGGGGGGGGCAAGTAGAAGACATTATTTTGTCAAATCACCGAGCCCCAATCGTACGTAATTGCAATAACCGTAAAATATATTTATACTTTAAAAATTATTTATTGAAAATTATAAATGTAAGAATAAATAGCAATTAGGTTAAGAAATACTTCAAGAACAATATTCATGTTAAAAGTAATAATCAAGTAAACAAGAAAAACTGAAAGAAATTTAAAAAAAGAAAAACAAAAAATTAATTAATTAATTAAAGAGCACGTATTTACGAGAGCCACATTATCTACGTATATTATACAAAGTATTCATTGAAAAATATGAAAATAAAATATATAAAATTTGTAATAAAGTAATATTTAAATAAAGAACAAAAAATTAAAAAATAAAAGAGAACTTAATTTACAAAAACCGTAATATTTATGTATATTTTAAAACCAATTTGATTAAAAGTAAAACTAATAACAACTCATTATTAATTAAAAAAAAAAAAAAAAATCAAGAACTCAGATTAGATTTCAACAATTACTTTTAAGATTAGAGGAAACACCATAACTGAATTTATGAAAAAAAAAAGTTGATAAACTCTGAGACATTTTATTGAATTGAATTTTAGTTTAAAAGAAGCATTTAAAATCGGATATGTTAAAATCCATAAGTTATAACACCTGTTTCAATTCATTTTTAAACTGTTGCATATTAACTTTTTCGTATTTGCAATATTAGGAAACTTTTTCCACAAATAAGGTTCGCAATATTAAATTGAATATGTAATTTGTTTTAAATTATATTTAGGGACAATGTAGTTATTATCTGAAAGTTTTGTCGGGTATTTATGCACTACTTTTTATAGTGGATGCGCCAATAATTAGTATTACACATAGCTTCCGCGTCAAACAGATTCGACCAACGCTATATCAGTTTTTAAACAGGAAGCCCAAATAAACACTTCATATTTAAGGTGTTGTCTTATAAATACTTTATATAATTTGAGAGCCATATTTTTATCAATGAAAGTGAAGGTCTTTTTTAGCATACTAACAACATGTAAGGATTTAGAGACAACTGTTTGAATTTGTGTGCTCCACTTGAGGTTTGATGCAAAATTGACTCCGAAATCACGCTCTTTAGTAGAGCTTTATAGACATTGATTTATTCATTGGTTATACTGAAGAAAGTAATTATAATGGGGGCTGGTTTGACCGTAATGAATAATACAGCATTTTGAAATGTTTAACTACTCAAATGTTTGACCACTCGTATACCAAGCGTAGACGATCCTGCTGATCAACAATATGAGACTGCAATAAGGTTTTAGAAAAAAGTTTAGAATCATCGGCAAATATCTCAGAAGTTTTAGTGTGTTTTTTAAAACCATTTGTGTATAAAATGAAGAAAAGCAGGCCAAGAACAGAACCTCGAGGAACACCACTGAGAACATCAATACATGCAGAACTGGTATTGTTAATTATAACGGGTTTCTTTCTGTCTACTAATAATAGCTTAAATCCATTATAGGAGTTTGCCGTTTATTCTAAAAGATTTTAATTTTAACATAAGTCTGTTGTTGGGAGCAGAATCAAAAGCTTTGACAAAATCAAGATAAATTACATCAATAAACTGGTGAGATGCTATAGAAGACGAAATAATATTAAGTCTCTATTAGATTAGTTACGCATAATTTAAGATGAAGGAAGTCTTATTGATTGCAGAGAGCATGTTATGTTTATACAAGTTTTTCAAAGATTTTGCAGGCAAAAGAGGTTAGGGAAATAGGTCGATAGTTTTCAGCAAGCAATATCTCTCTTTTTACATACCGAACCAATATTCGCTGATTTTCTCAGAGAGAGTACTATTCCAGATTAAAAGGGTTTATTAAAGATATTTGTAAGTGAAATTACATAACCCACATCCTGAGTATTAAACACACATCCTTAAGTATTGGCACACATCCTAAGTATTAAGGGATGCAAGCAGTTAGATCAGAAAAATTTATAAAGTTTTATTTTATAAGGATTTATTAGATTTATAACATTTAGACTGCTAAGTTCCGCAAGAAATTTGTTAGAAATAGTAAATTAAACGTTTGATGCACAGTTTGATGTAGAAATAAAAAAAGTCAATTGATGCAATAAAGTTTGATAATAAATCTTAATCACCTTTGTCGCTAACTAAACAATTGAGATTCACTTTCGGTTTAGAAACTAAGAATCTCTAAGTAATTATTTCACAAACATTTGGTTTTTTTTTTCTTTCTTTTTGGGTATTTGAGGCAAAGATTTTTAAGTTAAAAGCATTACTAAAAATTATTATAATGATATATTTACGTTGTATAAATTTTACTCTAGCTTCAAGTAAATCTTATTATACTTATGGGGTACCACCTTAAAACTCGGCAAATTATAAACTAAATCTATGATTTTAGAGCTGGTTAGCAATTTTTGAAGTCTAAAAAGCAAATACTCCATGTTGAATTCATGCATATGTATTTTTATTTGAGGCAGCATTACTCTGTAGGTTAGAGAGTCAAACGAATTGTGAAAAACCAGACTGTGGTGCGAAATGAGTTCAAATCTAATCATCGCTAACTCAGCGCTTGAGTACACAAAAATGTTGGTTTCGGTACGCAAAAATGTTGGCTTTGGTATGCAAAAATGTTGGCTAATAACGGATGGTACTTTGGATTAGTCTTTATGACTACTGTTATAATCAGTTAAGGACTTAAAGAAGGTAAGGATGATGCGTTTATTATCACAACCTTTTCATAAAGTCCCTTTATTCAGTCTATAAAAAAAACGCTTTATGTTTTAAAATAAAATAAAAATTCAATAAAACAAAGCTCATATTTTTTTTTAGTGTAAAAAATTGAAAACAAAAAAATATTAAAATAAATAAGAAGGAAAAAAGAAGAAAAAAGTTCAAAATTCTAAAAACAAATACTGTAAACTACAATATATATATGTCAGGAATTAAGAAGATACATCTTGGTTTGCCGTTTAAACGATGAAATGCTTTTTAGGTCTTTAATATTTTTATTTTGGGAATGATTCTATATTGATGGACCACGATTTGTAATTAGAAAACTTGACTGCTGTGATTTAATTTTCCCTTGGTGATAGTTGTACCTGATGTTTGGACGCAGATTATATTTTTTAAAATATGATATCAAGAAAATATCTGAAAAAACGATTGGTAGTAGATTGTTCTTATACTTATACATAAAAATTAATATCTGTTATGTGTTAAGTTTCTCAATATCTAGAGCCATCATGCTTTTCATCACTGGGGCCGGGTTTACTAACCTATTTAAATAATTAATTGCTTTGCATGCATGGTTTTGCAGGCTTTGAAATTTTAGAAATTTTGTTTTATGGGTGCTGGCCCATACAATATTTGCGTACAAAAGTTGACTATGTACAAGATTAAAGTAAAGCATATAACGTGATTTACTATGGAGAAAAGGTTTCGACTTACTAAGATACAGAATTACTTATGGCTATTTGAAGCTGTTCCTATACTGGACCAACAATATCTTTGGATGTAAAAAAAAACATATTATCGGAATATGATCAGCACCACCAAGCCGATGATGTTACCAATAATTGACCATAATCGTTCTACAATCGATATCACTGACGATCATATTAATCTTGTTAAGTTGGTTGTTAAGGTGGTTCGATCATATTAATCTTGTTAAGTTAAGGTGGTTCGATCACATTAATCTTGTTAAGTTGGTTGTTAAGCTTCATGCTTTAAAAAAACTGGAAGAAAAAAAAAAACGGTTTAGCGTAGCGCATGCGTAACTTTTATAAAAGCTTTCGGTTTTTTATAAATTTCGGTTTTTGTTTTTAAAATGTGTTGTTACAAATTATCTCTTTTAAAAGATTTAAGATGAAATTAATCGCTAATAATGCTATTGTTTTTGTTTTAGAAAATCTGGATGACTATTACATTATTTTTAATTAGTTCATAATGTTAAAGTATAGCCTGCTCCCATTCCAGATAAATTCACTCGATAATCAATGGTAACAATATAAAAATTTCAACAACCAGCTCCTTATTTGTCGAGAACGACAACTGTTAACTTACTAGTTTGGTATTATATATTACCTTTGTTAAAAAAGTATAAAAGTTTTTAATTATATTTTTTATAAGTATTACTTTTTTCACTAATGCAAAAATGATATATTTCTTTCCCATATTCTTTTTGACAGTGAAAAAAATTGTTTTTATGACACAATTTTTATCACCATCTATGTCACAATTACAAAAAGACAATGAAATTTAATGAGATCAAAATTGACCTCAAAGTACGCAATAATTGTGTTCTCCAAAATTTTTGGAGATTTAAATATGTTTCATGAAACATTTAATGCTAGATTGACATTTCATTATTGTTACTGTTTTATTCCAAATTTTTGATGTCTTTTATATTCGATGAAAGAGTCTTATTTTCATGTACTTTTTAAAAAAAATCATTAAAAAAATTCTGAGGGCAGACATTTTTATATTAAAACTGTAATTCAGAAAACTGAAATGAAAACAAACTCTTTAGTACTAATCAAGTTACTTTTTGCACTATCATACATCTGATCAATTATATAATCATTAAAAATAATAAATTAATAATCTTCTGGTTAATTTTTTTAAAACAAATTGATCCTATAGAGTTTAATAACTAAATATCAACTTGGTTTTCAATCTTTTATCTTAATAAAATTACTTTATTTTTTTCTCTCGAAATAAGTATTTTTAAGAAAACAGGTAATTATTAGCTTAAGTTTATCTTTGTTTTTATAATCAGTTTTTATGAGCATCTCTATCATAGAAGGATGACATTAGGGTCCAGTAATGTCTTTGATTAGGTGCAGCTTGTGGGTTTTTTGCCGAAAAAAACCCACATGCTGTGCCTCTTACATGTCAATAAGAGGTGCAGCATTTGGGTTTTTTTTTAACACAGCATGTAATTCTAGCTGATTTTTTTTGGTTTAGTGTTGAATTTATAAGGTAACAAGTTCATAAAAGACACTTATATTCTATATGGCTGTGAACCAGTCCATAATGTTTTTAGAAGTTCACTAGGAAGCTTGAGAGCTGCTCTTGACGTCCTTTCGAGACTTAAATGACATTGTTTTACTGTCGTTGAAATGTCGTTAAATATAAAGTAATTTTACTCTTTTAAGAGATTTCATGTCTACATTTTAGGAAAATAAAATTATATGAAGTTTTTTTTTTTCTAAATGCTTTGAAGATTATAAGTTGGGCATTATTTGTATTTATATGCAGATCAGTTTACTGCAATACTTTTTAGATTTTTCAAAATCTGTTGTCAGTTTTTCTATCATCTGCAAATTATATGGTTTCAGACTCACATTCAGTTGGAATATTTTACACCAACAAATTAATTAATTCTTCCTAATTCCATCTCCTTGAGGAGCGCTTTTTAATAATTGTTTCCAGGAAGTAAACTCAGAATTTTTTTTTACTCTTTGATATCTGTTTTCTAAATAGCTTTTAAACCATTAGCCATTTAAACCATAAATCTATAACGTTTAATCATCATTATAATCACAATTCAATAAGTGATATATATATATATATATATATATATATATATATATATATATATATATATATATATATATATATATATATATATATAATATAATAATAATAGTAATAATAATAACAATAATAATAAGAATCATAGTAATGACAATAATTTCTTATTCTTCTATTTATTATAATTATTACTTTTATTAAATTAAAAAGTTGTTTTTTTCTTCTTTTTATTTTAAACTTTTTTTCCTGATATTTTTTGTTTTATTTTATTTTAATTTATTTCTAATATTTTCTTTCTTATTAATAATTTTCTTATTAATTGATAAAAATTAAACATTGATATACAAAGTTTTTAATTAAAGTTTATTTTTGGGAAGTTCTTGATTATACGCTAGTGGTAAAAATAAATTATAAACTTAATAAAAAACAATGCAGTAAAAACTTATTTTAGATCACAAACGGTATTGAAAAATGGCTGGCAGAAAATCCCCTAAAAAGAATCTTCTATCTTTTATAGTAAGCACCATTGACAAAGCTTTTTACCATGTGTATGATGGTGAGCCACTAAAATCCAAGATCAGAACTTCAACACAAGATAGCATCTTAGAAGAAGAAGTGTTGTTTTGCAAAAATAATGTTTGTGTACATTCTGTTTTGGGTGAAAATTTTGAAGATGAGCACAGTCTTGGATATTTGTGTATTAAGAAGATTTATAGAGCTGATAGTGAGATCTCTGACATGATGCTAAGTTGGACTCCAAATACTTTATTATCTACAGGTTACACTGACTTAGGGGAATTGGTCACTGATGAAAGTATAGAAGATAGAAATTTAAATAATCAATCACATGACAATGAAATAGAAATTAATGAAATTAATCAAGAAATTAAAGAAACTAGTAAAGACAGCCTGAGTTTGTCTTTAAACTCTTCAATGAATTTTGAGACACCGTTGGGAGAGGTTTTTAGTATAAATATTTTAGATGTTAAAACTCTCAAGTTATTTTTTGCAAACGAATTAAAAGATTCTGGTCAATTTGTTATTGGTACTTATGAAAATGAGTATAAAGTTTTTCATTTCCATAATACAGGTTTAATTAAGTTAGCTAATATTTTTGAGTCATGGAATGGTTGCTCGGATGACAAAGATTTAGACCCAAATGAAACTATGCAACAAGTATTCTATATTCATTCTGGTAGAGAAGGTATCATAAATGTTGAGTGTCAAGTACACCCAGAGGAATTTAAATATAAGGCACTTAACACTCTTCGATGGCAAAGTTATATTAATTCTGCTGGACAGCTTGAAGATGCTTACAATTTTAGAAAGGTACTATTTATTTACTACTTGTTTACTTTAGCATATATACATTTGGTAACATTTTTTACTTATCTAATTCTATACAGAGGCACTCAATTGCATGTTCTTCTCATTAAGTCAGTTGATGTATGTGCTGAAGCCCTAAAGTCTGCTGATCTAAGCAACCCTTGGAATTAGGAAAAATGAGGTCAGCAATAAATCGCCAACCTTAAACTGATAGAGGTCGGCAAAAAAACAAAAAGAGGTTACCATAAAACATATAAACAAGGTCGGCAATTTTTTGCAGACCTCAAACACTTGAAGGTTGGCAGTTAGGTCGGCATTGCCGAATACCAACCCTAATTCTAAGGGTTGTCTAAGTATACATTCATTTGTTCAAAAAACAACATTTTTGAAAAATATCTGCAGCTCTAACCTTAATGTGTTCTATATGATAAAATAATACTGAATTTCAAAGTTTTTTGAATAAAAAATATTTTTAGGGGTGCCTCAAGACCCTTAAACATTTAATGGGTCCCAAATGTTAATAAGAAAAAAGTTTTTCAAAAGTATGTCTTGTTGGGTCTCAATAGAAGCAAAATTATATAAAAAGTTTAATCAAAAAATTTTGTTAAATTCCCTATTTTTAGTTTTTAGTTTAAAAAAACATCACTTTCTGTTCACTAAAACCTAAAATAATAGTTTTTTTTATGAAATGATGATTATTTTTGAAGCTTTTATATAATTTCGCTTCTTTTGAGCCCAACGAACATACTTTTGAAAAACTTTTTTGTTATTAATATTAGGGACCCATTAAATGTTTAAGGGTCTTGAGGCACCACTAAAAATATTTTTTATTCATAAAACTTTGAAATTCAGTATTATTTTATCATATAGAACACATTAAGGTGCGAGCTGCAGATATTCTTAAAAAATGTTGTTTTTTGAACCACCCTAAATATATATATATATATATATATATATATATATATATATATATATATATATATATATATATATATATATATATATATATATATACATATATATATATATATATATATATATATATATATATATATATATATATATATATATATATATATATATATATATATATATATATATATATATATATAAATATATATATATATATACATATTTATATATATATATATAAATTATTAAAAAAAAACTTATCTATCTTTTATCTTAAATATAATGTTTCACCATCAGTAGGTTCATCAGGAAGAATGTCTAAACATAAAAAAATTCAAGTTATAGAAAAAACATTTCACAGGAAGTTGGGAATTGCTATAATTAATTATTTAATAGCTGTAGTGTTTTGCAACCAGGAAGTTGCATCAACTACATTAGATAATTAAAATCATGAAAAGAGTTCTTTAGAATTAGGATAAATTTTAAACTGATCATTTGTTTTTATAATTTTTAAAAGGAACTTATTTTCATGTCTGCATTTAGAAATTAATTCAGATTTTTTATTCAATAAATTTTCTTAATCTAAATGAGTAATAATTTCAAATTTTTCTTGTAAAAAAAAAACCCTACTTTATTTTAATAAGGAAACTTGGAAAAAGAAAAACATACATGACTGCTTTGATGTAACAATGGGCAGTTATGACGGAGAAGAAATTTGTGAATTTGTTGGACTACATATTTTAGATTTGTTAAGTAAAATAATCAATATAAAAGATTTAGGCCTTTATCGCGACGATGGTTAAATAGTAATGCGTAGAAAATCTGGTCCACAGCTCGACAAAATTAGAAAAAATATTATAAAAATTTTTTAAAATATTGGCTTTCAAACCGAAATAAACATAAATTTAAAAATTGTGAATTTTCTTGATGTCACATTTAACCTCTCTGAAAATTCATATAAGCCTTTCAAAAAACCAAACGATGAACTATTATATATTAACATTAACTCTAACCATCCACCCCAAGTTCTAAAACAAATCCCGATTTCAATTAATAACAGACTAAACCAAAACTCCTCAAATGAAAATGAATTCAATTCCTCTAAATGTGGTATATAAATGTGTTGTTTCCTCTAAGAATGTACCTGATAAACAATATATTGGCATAACAGAGGGTGAATGGAAAAAACGTTTTGCCAATCATAAGCAATCTTTCAAGAATAAAAAGTATTCAAAAGACACCATGCTGTCAAAATATATATGGGAATTAAAAGAAAAAAATATTGATGATTTTATACTGAATTGGTCTATCCTTAAAACAGCGCCTGCATATAACAATATTTCCAAAAAATGCATACTATGTCTACAAGAAAAATTTGAAATAATTACACATGAAAATCAAGAATGCTTATTAAACAAAAGATCGTAATTAATTTCTAAATGTAGGCACGAAAATAAGTTTCTCCTAAAAAACTATAAAAATAAATGAGTTCAAATAATATTTACATTTACTACCCTTTTTAAAAAAACATTTAAAAAAATAGCATAAGTAATCATTTCTAAAGAATTCTTTTTATAATAGTGTCAGCAAATTCCACAAATGTGTGAAAATTTATAGAAGTTAAGACATTTGCAACTTCCTGTAATTTAATTTTTGGTATAAATTGAAGTTTTATTAATTTGATCACCCATTTCTGATTAATCTTTGTTGATGAAACACAGTGTTAAATGGAAAAAATTTTTGTTAAGTGATTTTCTACTAATATATGATTGCTCTGTTCTTTTAAGAACATTGTGCACTCTATTGTGTAGAATACTTTTTAAAGTTGTTTAAATATATATATATATATATATATATATATATATATCAGGGCTCGAATTAAGCGTATTGCGACTACTTTTCGCACCTTTGCGATTAGTTTTTTCTTAAAATTTATTTTTTCGCGATCTTTCTTTTTTTCGTGATTATTCTTTTTTTATTTTAGAAGATTGAAACTCTATCAGCAAATATTTAGTGTTGTTTTACAGTATAAAACTGCAGTGACTTCTGTAACAATAATTTTTTTTTTAAAGCGGAGCATAAAGTAAAAGAAAGAAAAATCAAAGATTTAGAAAATCAATTAGCAAAAATGTTCTAATGCAGGAAAAGACCGATTGTTTAAGGAAGAAAAAATTTATAAAAAACAAACGATTAAATACCAAGTTATTCATAATACTCCAATAGGGCGTGGTTTACGTAAAATGGCAGTAAAAGACGCTGACTCATTACGAAAAAAGTTTAATATTGCGTATTACTTGGCAAAACTTAAATCAAAAATTAAAAAAGTATTAGATCGTAAAAGATTCTATTATTTAGACACGTTTTTTTCTTTCGCTTTATTTTATTGAATGAAAAAAGTGAACGCTAACTTTTATTAAAAAATACATTGAATGAAAAAGCAATAGATAGAAATATCATGGGAATTTGATAAGGTTACTTAGATAAGAAAACTTACTTAATAAGAATTTAATTATCATTCTTGTTTGTGATTGTGCGGGTTTTCGTGAAAATGTTAAGTTTTAACATTTTATCACGATAATGTTTTCGTCATTTTTAATAGTTTTTTATAACTGTTTCAAATTTATATATTGTTTTGTTAGAGTTTTAAATAATTTTTTTTACTGTTAAAAATTTATCGAAAATTAAATATTCTAGTTGTTTTAAACAGTTTAAAATATGTAAATAAAATAGAAAATGAAATAATTAATTAAAAGAAGATTATATCAAGTTCATTGATTTTACAAAAATACAGCCGTTAGATTTAATGCAATATAATAATGGTAATAATGTAAATTATAACTAAAGCTACTTTACAACCGCTGAATGTAAATGTTATGACATCTTATGCAAAAATGAGACTTGTTATATATGTTATTATAAATAAGTTAAAATAAATAATGCCCCCTCCCCTCCGGCGGGAGTGGAGGAGGGGTTATGAGCAACAAAAAAATCGCGATTAGATTTTTTTACGTTAATTCTAATATTTTTTACGTTAATAATAATAAGTTCGACTCCCACCACGTCCCTGGAAGTACCGCGCTCAACTTAGTTTCTCCGCGCAGCGGCCTTGCTCGGCTCGGCAAGGTTCGTGTTTCGGAGTTAAAGAGTTGAGAGAGGGTTGTACCACGAATAACAACTAAAAAATAAATAAATAAATAAAACACAAAAAAAAAAAAAATGAGTATCCTCCTCGACTGTAGTGGCCCCCCTCGGGCCTTGGGGAGGTTAATAATCTAAAAAAAAAAAAAAAAAAAAAAAAAAAAAAATTCAAGCCCTGTATATATATATATATATATATATATATATATATATATATATATATATATATATATAATATATAATATATATATATATATATATATATATATATATATATATATATATATATATATATATATATATATATATATATATATATATATATATATATATATATATATATATATATGTATATATATATATATATATCAGCAGACTGACATCATACTGAAATAGGGAGCTGCCGGGGACTTCATTTCACATATGCAAAGAGTAGTTTTACATGGGGATACGCTATTTAAGTTAAGAACTTTTTAATTAACTCTATAGATATTTTCAAGCGGTATTTTAATTAAGTAATTAAGATTTTTTCAAAAAATTTTAATGAAATAGTTAACGTTTTAAAAACCCTTTATTGTTGTTAGTAAACAACCGGGCTAAAATGAGACTTTTTGCAAATCAGGCCCCGGCAAAATTATAAGATTTAGCAGGGGTTGATAGCCGGGGCTAGAAATATATTTATAATTCTTTATATATTATAATTTTATACTTACATTCACTATTTATTAAATTCTGGCATAAATTAATGCCAGTATTTAATAAATAGGGACAGATACTGTAAAAGGATGCAACTAGTTGAATAAAAAGCCAAGCAAGAATGAGTTTTGGTTTATTGTAATAAAGATGATAGCTTGTTTGAGCATTGACCATGATTAGAGAAACAGCATAAAAGAGGAAGGCTAAAGCCTGCTGCTGATGATGATGATGATGATGATGATCATGTTGATGATAATGATGTTTATAAATGCATATATATACAAAGTCAGAGAAATTTTGAAAAAAAAAAAGTAATTTAAGATGTATAAATGTTTATGCAGTCTTGGTCACAAACCCGGCCTCGGCTATATTTTATCAAACCCAGCCCCGGTCAAATATCAACCCCGGTCGTTTACTAATCGTTGTTACAAAAGTTTAAATTACAAATACATAAAATATGCTCCTTATTTAGAAATATAATAAAGTTCAGATAAATTGAAAAAATAAAAATAAATTTTGAGTTTTAACTCAAGTTTTTTTTTTTGTTAACTATTAAAGAATTAAATTTTATCAAAATATTAAATTAGTCAAATTATTCAGCAACAGAAGAAAAATTTATCTTGTTTTAATACAATGTATATGAACGAAGTTTAAAAATTATCTAACCAAAATTATTTTACAAGCATGTAAATATTTATTTAGGCTGTTAGTTTTATAAACTACATTTATTCTGGTACATTTGTTCAGGTATTACAGCAACAACCAGGTTTTTTAACTAACTTTGTTTGGCTCTTAAAAATTTAGTTGTTTGGTTTCGATATAATGATTGAATATAGAAATAATTATTGATTTTGTTTTCAGTTTTTGTTTTTTTTTAGTTTCAGTTGTTCTTTGCAATAACTAGGTGACTTATACTGTCAGATAAATGCAACACTGCACCTCTAACACAGATTTGAAATGTGGACTCCACAACCTTGTTATTTAACCATGTTATTAACCCATTCTGTAATTCTTATTAACTCATTTTGAAATAACACTAATTTAAAAAAAAATTAAGTTTCAAAAATTATTTTAAGAAGTTGCTCAAGAACCTAGATAGTTTAAGAGATTGTTTAACTGATATTATAAACAATTTTATAATACTTTTTAAAAAATTTTTTTATCTAGTTTATATTTTAATCTAGTAAATAATTTTTATTTTGTTTAATTTTTAAAACCTGTCAAATATTAAAAGATCTGGTGGTAACTTAGTAAAAAAGTTTTTGCAAGTTTTTTAACACAGTCTTGTTTTATATAAATCACATTAAGGGCAGCTCGAGTAGACATTTAGAAATTATTTTGTATTTTAACAACCATATATTGCAGGCTGAAAGCAAAAGGGTTGTAACTGACATTTTTGTAAAATGGAGAAAATGCGTTTTAAAAGTCAAAATGTCTTGCATAAATTGATGTTGCAGTAATTTCTATGTGTGCGCACCTGGCGCGCAGAGGATGATTTTGGGAAAATTCAACTATATTCAGATACTACCACAAAGACTACATCAGATTAAATACTAAACTTAATTTTCACTATTTTGTCAGTTACAACTTTTTTGCTCAGAACTTGTGATATTTTGAACCCTTTTTTATGTTTATGAAGTATATGTATAAAAAAATCATAAATCAAAAAAGAATGCATGTATAAAAAAAGTTTAATAAAAATGTAATATGATTTTCAGCATGTATTCTTCGGTGGAGTCAGTCAAGATGTTCGAGTTGATGCTTGGAAGTTTTTACTCTATTACTACCCAATGCACTCAACAAGTTCTGAAAGGGAAATTTTGAAAATAGAAAAACAAAAAGCATATGAAGCTATCCATGCAAAGCGGTAGGCTCGGAAAATATTTTAAAATGTCAATATTATATGTGTTTACCAGGCTTTAACAGGAATAGTTTTTTTTCTTTGTGATTTGACCACAGTTGTTTTTATGTTTTAACTACAATAAAAAAGTTTGTTACATTAGCAACTTTTAATTGTTTATCTCTTCTAAAGTTTTTATTTTATGAAGTTTTTATTTACGTGAAGGCTTTAAATCAAATTAAAAATTAATTATAGTGATTGTTTAAAATCAAGACATTTTGTGTAAAATTAAAAAAGTGTTCTATGTAAATTTTTTTATGTAAATTTTTTTGTGATGAGTTTAAATGTTTGAAACTAATTTTCCATCTCATTCTAAAAATCTTTCAAACAGTTATTTTTTGAAAGATTTTTTTAAGTTACTTTAAATTTGTTTAATAAAAAAATTTAATTTAAATTTAAATTATATTTTATTGTAAAAATAAATGCTTACACAGTTTAAAAATATTATATATAAAACTTTTTAATAATTTAGTTTTTTTATTAAACAGTTATTCCATAAATTTTTTGCTTCGAGTTTTAGTTTTTAAGTTTTATTTTAGTGGCTATATATTTTATTTTTCATAAGGAATTGTTTTCTATTTTCTTTAGGTTTTTTTTTTTTTTTTTTTTTTTTCAATTTTTTTCCTTGTTTAAGTTTAGCTTAATTTTTCTTTTTTTTCAGCTCTTTTCTGAAATCTTTAAATCATTAAATTATCTAAACAGTCATGGTCAAATAGTAAAAAAAAAACCATTTGCGTGGTTAGCAATAGTGTTCAATCACACACTGTTCTTGTTCAAGCCTGGTTAACTAAAAAAGTTTTTTTGCAGGTTTTTTTCAAGGTATAAGAATATCCAATTTAAAAAGGTTACTTCAGTTGTTGTAACTTACAAGTTGTAACTTACAAGTAAAGTTAAAACTACTGTTGTAAAGTTGTAACTGCTGATTTTTATTACTTAGCTAGTTGATTGTGGGCAAATGTTAGTTCCAACATCTACAAATAAATAGGTTTTAGTTAATTCAAGCGTTGTATTACTTCATTGTTAGTTATTCATTTTTTTTTACAACTTTAAAAATAACTTAAACAATGATAATAAGTTTAGAGAATTGTTTATTACTCTTTAAGTTTTGAGTTATTATTTTTCATTTAAATAGTTAAATAAGATTCGATACTTGTTCAAACCTATTTATTTATCATCTTTATTAATTTAGTCTATAAAATTTTGCCTAAGTTCTTCTATGACTTTAGCATCTTAAGCATAAAAAGGCATGTACTTCATATGCCTGCCCAGTCCAAATTTTCAGATAATTTATATCTGCGTTGCAGCCAATAATATTTTAAAGTTATATTTAGCTGGATTTACTTGAAAATAAAGTATATTGCAGTGAATTTACCTATAAACTAAATCAAAACAACCAGTCAAGTTAGTTACTACAGTTAAATTTAAGAGCAGCTGTAGCGGAGTGGTTAGCACACTTGCTTCTGAAACTAGAGATCCGTGGTTCAATAACACCTCTAGGCAAGTTTAATAAAATTGGTAGGCAAGGAGGCGTAAACTTTCTTACAAATGCTCTTCCGCAGTGCACTATGATAAGACTGTAATGACTTCTTGGGGCACCATGAGATAATTTACTAGAAAAAGAATTACTATTATAAATAACTATTAAATTTACTTTATATATCACCAAAGTTAGCCATACAAATATTTCTATTTATATCTTATAAGTTATTAACACATAATAAGCTTTTAACTAAAAATTATTATAACAAGAAATCTTTAATAGAATATGAAAAATGCAATACCATTTTTTTATATTTTTATTATATTTGAAGCAATATCAAAGTTAAACATTTCAATAAACAAACTGTTTTTTAGATTTTTTTTTAAAAAAAATCTTTTTTTTTTTTAACATCCTTGCTTCCAACAAGACTACAAGCAACCACTAATTAAAGTTGGAAGTTACTGGAAGAGAAAAGATGAAGATTGCAGAGCAAGATAACGATTGACGGACGACTTAAAGGATTGCAAATTATATGAAACTGGAAAGCAAGCGAATTCCAAAGAACTGATGTTCAGGGAAAAAAACTAGACAAATAAGAGTTTTTGGAGCAATTAGGAACAGTCACAGAAAAAGGATGAGACTTAATCGAATGACAAGTAACACGAGAATGAATTTTAGTAGATAGCATAAGAGACGCTAGCTCTTTAGAGCAGTGCCCATTATAGTATTTGTAGAGAAAAGAAAGAGAAGCAACATTATGACTATATTATAATGGTTAGAGGTTGGCTGCAAGAGCAGGTCCAATTATGTTTACAATGTCTTTTTGCACCTTGTGATTATTATTGTGATAACGATTGGCTGAAAAAAATTGGGTTTTATCTGAATTGAAGTTCACCAGCCACTGTGAGCCCCATGCTGTAGCAGAAGTGAGATCCTTTTCAAGTTCAAATGCCCCCTCCAAGCAATCAGAGAATGTTGGCTTCTTATCACGACAAGAATAAATGGTAGTATCATCAACAAACAATGCCACCTTAGATGTGAGAATATCTGGAAGATCATTAATGTAAATTAAAGAGTATAGGGCCAAGGATTGAACCTTAAGGAACCCCTGAAATGACAGGATATGAAGTAGTAAGCGACCGGGGTTGATATTTGACTGGGGCCAGGGCTGGGTTTGATAAAACATAGTCGGGGCCAGGTTTGTGACCGGGGCTCCATTACTATTGATATTCCTTATAAATATATTATTGTTATTTAAAATTCATGAAATATTTTATATAAAGGTATATATATCATCTCATAGTCATCATCGTGATGATGATGACTATGAGATGATATATATACATCATCATTATCATCATCATCATCGTGATGATGATGACTATGAGATGATATATATACATCATCATTATCATCATCATCATCATCATCATCATCATCATCATCATCATCATCATCATCATCATCAGCATCATCAGCATCATCATCATCATCATCATCTCTACATCATCATCATCATCATCATCATACTCATCATCATCATCATCATCATCATCATCATCATCATCATCATCATCATCATCTCTACATCATCATCATCATCATCATCATCATACTCATCATCATCATCATCATCATCATCATCATCATCATCATCAATATCATCATCATAATATCATCATCATCATTATCATCATCATCATAATATCATCATCATAATTACTCTCTAAGATCATTGCTTCTTTTCCTATCTTTTAAAGACACCATTCTTCTGATCTACTTTGTTCTTTCTTATTTGTCATTGTAAATATTTATAATTATATTTGTATATATTATTTTTGTGACTTTTTCTTAAATTTTCTTAAACTTTCATAACAAATTTTAACTTGAACAAAATAAAAAAACACAGCAACAACAACAACAAAAATCCAGCCCCGGCTAGTAACCCCTGCAAATTGTGTTTGTTTAGCCATGGCCGGGGCCGGGGCCGGGGCCTTTTTTGCAAAAACCTCTGTTTCTAGCCGGGTCCCCGGTCACTTACTAATATGAAGAAGAGTGCTGTCCATTGAGGACAACTTTTATACCACAATTGGAAAGTAAGGATTCAATAATGTTAATAAAAAGATGTTACCAGATACACCATAAGAAGAAAGCTTATGGAGTAGACCAGCATGCCAAACTTTATCGAAAACTTTTGATATGTCAAAAGCCATGGCCTTAGCCTCTCCACCTTTATCTAATGCACGATAAAACCTATCGGTTATTATTGTTAGCAAATCAGCTGTAGAACAAGAAGATTGAAATCCATATTGAGTAAGTAAGTTATTAGAATGAAGATGAAAAATTAGGTGTTTGTTAATTAAAGATTCAAAAACCTTGCTTATGATAGGAAGAAGACTAATGGGATGGTAGTTGGACAAATCAAATCGCTCTCCAAAACTTTTGAAGATAGGGATAACAGATGCCGCTTTCCAGTAGGCTGGAAAACGGCATCTGTTATAGACTCTGATAAACACTTGTTGAATAGTTTTGAGAGTATAGATGACAGCTCCGGGAACACTTCTGCAAGACATTAACAGGTATGTTGTCCAGGCCACCAGTTGTAGAAGAGTCTAAGTAGGAAATCACTTTAGATACAGAAGCTGGAATGATACAAATGTCAAGCAATGGACCAACCTGTTTGACAGCTATATCAGGTAGAACGCAACTAGTGGAATCAAGATATGATCTTGATGAAAAGTTTTTAGCAAACAATTCAGCTTTGTCTTTAGGTGATGTGACAAAGTCTGAACCATACAAGAGAGGTGGAATTACAGATTTGCCCTTATTATTAATACTTTTAAAGATTCTCTTTAAAAGTCGCGAGAGTCTAATTTTTTAGATGAGATACGAGATTTCGTGACCTGAGAATAGCGGGCTTTGGCATTAGACAAAACCTTTTTTTTACAATGGTTTGTAGTAGCAATAAACAGACTACTGTTTTCTGGAGAATTGTTTTGCTGATAGATATGGAATAACAGTTTCGATTGGCGATCGCAACAGCACAATGTGAGGAAAGCCATGGAGGAAAGTGAGGCTTGACCTGGAATCGTCGAGAGGGAATAAAAGATTCAATGCCACGAAGTTATGTAAAAAGCACATTTGTCGACAGGAAGATGAAAGATTTCTACCCAAGGGCCATCACAAAGAAAATCACGGAAAAAGTTCCAGTCAGCTTTAAGGTAGTTGTAAGAGGTACGATAATAGGGGGATTCAGGTGATGAAGAAGAATTAGATAATAGTTTTAGAGAGATCAAACTGTGATCAGAAGCACCTAGGGGTCAGTGGAGAAACTGAGCACTGACTAAGATCAGAAATAAGACATAAGTCGAGTAGAGAAGATAAATGATTCAAGTTGTCTGGAAAGCGAGTTGGAAAGTTGACTATTTGAGTTGGGGATTGAGAAAGGAAAAAGTTGTGGGCTTTAATGCCTGCAAAGTCACTAATACTAGAGTCAAGCCATTCAGTGTGATGAGCATTAAAGTCACTAACAACAACAATATTGGCTGATGGATAAAGAGAGAGGGCTTGGTCAATATGATCAGAAATAACATCAAAAAGAGTGCAGTCTTGAGATGAAGGAGAGCCATATAGTGCAAAGAAAAAAGTGATAGGGTGAAGTGGTGCTAAACGAAAGCACATAAAAGAATAGTCTGTGGATTCAAACCTAGTTTCACAACAAACGGGTGAATTCTTACGAATGTTAATGCCAAGACCAAGCATGTGACTATTGGAGTCTGTACGAATTAAAGGAAGATAACCATCACCATTAAGATCGCAAGATGAGACAGCTGAACTCAAATTAGTCTCACAAAGAGCAGGTAGGTCTTGTGAACTTTGCAAGAGATAAGTCTTAACAGAAGAAAGTTACTTCGAAGACCACAAATATTAGTGAATGATAGGTTTAAAGAACTTGGCGATGATGATGGTTTTTTGTGTTTTATAGTTTTTGGTATTTTATTCATTTTTAAATTTGTTAAAGAACTTGACTCAAAGCATAGATAGTACTCAGAACTCTGTTTAATAGCCCAAGTAATTGCCTCATTACTAATAATAAACCCTAAGCTGTAACAAAGGGCTCCAATTGTGGCCTCCGCAATACACACTAAAAGTACGAACAGGGACACCATCCATGTGAAACATAGCACTATTAATACTTTGATATTTTTCAGCTGTTGATGGAATCAGCCTCCCTGAGAGCTACCACAGAGTTCAGGAAACCCCACTACCAGCCGGCCTCAGAACCATAAAACTGAGTTTTAGAGCTGTACCCTTATTAGGAGATAATAGAATGGGTTAGTCGTAAAAACAGAGACATTAGCAAAACAAATGCATTGAGTCAAGAAAATCCAGCATTCAACATCCTAAACTGGAAACAATGTATTAAAAACACATCTGTGCCAGCCTAATAGATGAAGGAAGGGTGCGAGACTGGTCAACAGATAGAATTCGTTTACCCCTTAAGTCTTTGCCTTGGAGGCCTTCTACAAGACAATAGCCAGATGCATTTAACATCTGCCCAAGATGAGTATTTTTATAGAGACACGATTTCTAGCCTTTACTCAACCAAGAGCCCTATGGCAGGGGATGTTTTATGTCGGAGTTGGCATCTCCTAGCCTTTGGCTAAAAAGGCGTATCCTACAAGACAGCAGGACATAAAGCAGATTGTACTGGGGTTACATGTTACCAGTAGCAGGATACCCTGACCTGACATCTATTTGATTAAAAAAATTTAATCTTCTAAAATTCTCTTATTTAAATAGTGTGCGATTGAAATTTAAAACAAATAAAAAGATTTATTTAAATTGTAAATATTTTAAATAGTTAACTATTTTTTGATTCTTTAAATGGTTTCAAAAGTAGAAACATTCTATCTCAAACATTAAACCAGTTATTATTGCAAACATTAAATCAAAAATTTAAATTTAAAAATTTTTAATTAAAAAAAAATAAATTATTTTTCTTCTGTTCAAAGATATTTTTTTTCCAAAAAAATAATTTTAACATTTACTTAAACTTTAGGAAATATAGTTTCATTTATTAAACCAAATTTTTTTGCATTTTTTATTACATTACAATTTGAACAATAAAAGTTAATGAAAACATCAACTGAAAAACTATTTGAATGGAAAAATTATTTATACTTAAATTTTTAACAGTACTCTAGATAAAGAAGCATTAAATTAGAAAAACATGGTATCTGATTTTTAGTTTTGATTTTACTCATTTGGTCTATAGATATAGCATGTTTTTGTGCAAGTATGAAATTTAAAGATTTATAATGATGTTTTAAATGCTATTTTAAACTCTGCCACATAAGAAAATTGTAAGATAATATTTAAATACGAGAGATATTATGTTAAAAAATAACAATGGTGAACAATTTTATATTAACACTCCTTACCGCAAAGTGGCGCCAGAAATAGGGAAGGGGGACGGTTAAAATTTTTTTTCTTTTCTGTAATTAGATTTTTTAGCTTTAACTTGATACCTGATATATATATATATATATATATATATATATATATATATATATATATATATATATATATATATATATTTATATATATATATATATATTTATATATATATATATATATTTATATATATATATATATATACACAGCATATATATGTAAGTGATGGGGACTTAGATCCTAAAATACTTCAATGTTTTGTGGAACCAGATAAAAAGTTATAAAGATTATGAATAATTCCAAAATATGTCACAATTTTCAATACAATTTTTACAGAATCAACAACAACAAGAGTAAGCAAATGTACAGTTTAAGAAACAAAGAGTGCTCGCTTTTACCTAAAATTTTCTTTTGAAAGCTCTTGTTTTTGCCTCTCATATTTGCACCATTGTCATATGCCTGACTTCTCATATCTTTAAGTGGAAGATGAAAATTTTTTATAGTTCTAATAGTTTTATAGTTCTAATAGTTTTTCAAATAAATAATTTTGAAGAAATAGACTGAAAAAATGACTAAAAAAAATTATTTTATAACAGAATCAGAATATTTTATTCACTTTTTCTGAATAAATTAGCCATGATCTAGGATGAATTTTAGCGTTCAAAAATTTTTTGCAAAAAAAAATTTGATCTGAACAAACTATTATCACAGTTTTCTGGGTAGCTGTTTGATTGGCGGTTTACACCCTTTATAATTATTTCTTGAATATTATGGTTTGTAAAAGTCTGAGGCCAATCAGAAACTTCTTACCATGTACTAAAAAAGAAAACTTAAGCTAAATTCGTAGGTACAGTGTTTTGAAGTTGGTTTACCGTTGATGGCTCTTCAGTTTTGCTCGTTTCTCTGTTTCGGTTTGATTCTTCACTTTCCATCTCAACTTCATGTTCTTAGATTTTGTTTGAGTTGATTTCATATGGCAAAGTATTTATCTCAGATTCATGGTAGAGCTATGAGATGTTTCTGAACTTAAAAATGTATCTAGTTTAGTTTCGTTTTTACCTCGTCCTTCCTGTTTCTTTAACCATTTCAGATTTTGCTTTAAACCAGACAATTTTTTTCTTTTATTCATTTTCTAAAAATTTACTGATAATAAAAATTATATAAAGTTTCTCTGCGCTAAATAATATTTCTAATTAAAATCACGTTAGGCAATTTTTAATATTCTCCTAATTATTGTTAAACATACTAATAAAAAAAGTAATAATAATAAAAATCACTAACATGTAATAACAATGTAATATGTAAATAATAATAAAAAAAAAATCAATAACATGTAATAATCATAAAAATATAGCAACTATAATAATGAAGTTATTATGATAAGAACATTGAAAAACTGCAAATTCAAACAAGCAAATTCTTTTGGTATAAAAATTTGCTGATTAAGCAAATAAGAATCCTGGAATTTTTATATAGACACTTTTATAAAAAAATTGTGCATAAAAATAAAGTACTTAAATATTGATGTAATTTTAAACAAGTATAAGTAATTAGAACAATGTATTTTTTTGACATTTTTTTATTTATTGTTGATCTTAAAATTTCTCACCCTTGAAAATTTGTCGCTTTTTGTGGACACTTTGCACACGCCAATAGCCGGCACTGTGTATATATATTTATATTTATATATATATATATATATATATATATATATATATATATATATATATATATATATATATATATATATATATATATATATATATATATATATACACACACAGACGTGGACAGGAGAGGCGAGCGGTCACAACCTATTGCTGA
Source organism: Hydra vulgaris (assembly GCF_038396675.1). Lineage (NCBI taxonomy): Eukaryota > Metazoa > Cnidaria > Hydrozoa > Anthoathecata > Hydridae > Hydra > Hydra vulgaris. The sequence continues at coordinate 22,572,397 of NC_088927.1, forward strand.
CCACGCTTTTTTCTTTTTTTTTTGTCAACTTAACCACGGCGTTTTAGATTTTTGAAAACATTAGAAAAATGCGCTAAATAAAGTTAAAGGTAATAAAGCAAGAAATTGCTTTTGAAGATAGTATACTATAAAAGACATATATTTAAATTATTGAAAGACATTGTATTGTTAAAAAATGTATTTTATAAGATGAATGCAAATGTTTTTAAAACAATTTGTACAATTAATTTTATAAACAACAAGGAAAACCATTTTTTAAATAAACTTTTTGATGAATCCATAAATTTAAAAGTTGATTAAAAAATTTATATTATTTTTTTTTTTTTTCTGTTTATGTATTATTTTTTGGATTGATATATAAAAATAAATAAATAAATAAAAAATTAATATTTTTGTCTGTTGACAAGCCTCCCACCCCTTCTTCATCTATTAGGCTGGCGCAGATGTATTTTTAATACATTGTTTCCAGTTGAGGATGTTCAATACTGGATCTTTTTGACTCAATCCATGGGTTTTGCTTGTGTCTCTGCTTTTATGACTAGTCAACTCATTCTATTATCTCCTAATAAGGGTACAGCTCTAAAACTCAGTTTTATGGTTCTGAGGCCGGCTGGTAGTGGGGTTTCCTGAACTCTGTGGTAGCTCTCAGAGAGGCTGATTCCATCAACAGCTGAAAAATATCAAAGTATTAATAGTGCTATGTTTCACATGGATGGTGTCCCTGTTTGTACTTTTAGTGTGCATTGCGGAGGCCACATTTGGAGCCCTTTGTTACGGCTTAGGGTTTATTAATAGTAATGAGGCAATTGCTTGGGCTATTAAACAGTGTACTGAGTACTATCTATGCTTTGAGTCAAGTTCTTTAACAAATTTAAAAATGAATAAAGTACCAAAAACTATAAAACACAAAAAACCATCATCATCACCAAGTTCTTTAAACCTATCATTCACTAATATTTGTGGTCTTCAAAGTAACTTTTTTTCTGTTAAGTCTTGTCTCTTGCAAAGTTCACAAGACCTACTTGCTCTTTGTGAGACTAATTTGAGTTCAGCTGTCTCATCTTGTGATCTAAGTGTTGATGGTTATCTTCTTTTAATTCGTAAAGACTCCAATAGTCAGATGCTTGGCCAGGGCATTTACATTCCTAAGAGTTAAATCTTCATCTCAAGACTGCACTCTTTTTGATGTTATTTCTGATCATATTGACTAAGCCCTCTCTCTTTATCCATCAGCCAATATTGTTGTTGTTGGTGACTTTAATGCTCATCGCACTGAATAGCTTGGCTCTAGCATCAGTGACTTTGCAGGCATTAAAGCCCACAACTTTTGCCTTTCTCAATCCCTAACTCAAGTAGTCAACTTTCCAACTCACTTTCCAGACAACTTGAATCATTTACCTTCTCTACTCAACTTATGTCTTATTTCTGATCCTAGTCAATGCTCAGTTTCTCCACATTCACCCTTAAATGCTTCTGATCACAGTTTGATCTCTCTAAGATTAATATCTCATTCTTCTTCATCATCTGAATCCCCCTCTCATTGTACCTCTTACACTACCGTTACTTCCATATACCAGCAAAACAATTCTCCAGAAAACAGTAGTCTGTTTATTACTACTACAAACCATTGTAAAAAGGTTTTGTTTAACACCAAAGCCCGCTATTCTCGGATCATGAAATCTCGTGTCTCATCTCAAAAATTAGACTCTCGTGACTTCTGGAGAATCTTTAATAATATTAATAATAAGGGCAAATCTGTAATTCCACCTCTCTTGTATGGTTCAGACTTTGTCACATCACCTAAAGACAAAGCTGAATTGTTTGCTAAAAACTTTTCATCAGTATCATCTCTTGATTCCACTAGTTGCGTTCTACCTGGTATAGCTGTCAAACAGGTTGGTCCATTGCTTGACATTTGTATCACTCCAGTTTCTGTATCTAAAGTGATTTCCTGCTTAGGCTCTTCTACAGCTGGTGGCTTGGACAACATACCTGTTAATGTCTTGCAGAAGTGTTCCCCGGAGCTGTCATCTATACTCTCAAAACTATTCAACAAGTGTTTATCAGAGTCTTGTTTTCCAGCCTACTGGAAAGCGGCATCTGTTATCCCTATCTTCAAAAATTCTGGAGAGGGATCTGATTTGTCTAACAACCATCCCATTAGTCTTCCTCCTATCATAAGCAAGGTTTTTGAATCTTTATTTAACAAACACTTAATTTCTCATCTTGATTCTAATAACTTACTTACTCAATATGGATTTCAATCTTCTTGTTCTACAGCTGATTTGCTAACAGTAATAACCAATAGGTTTTATCGTGCATTAGATAAAGGTGGAGAGGCTAAGGCCATGGCTCTTGACATTTAAAAAGCTTTTGATAAAGTTTGACATGCTGGTCTACTCCATAAGCTTTCTTTTTATGGTGTATCTGGTAACATCTTTTTATTAACATTATTGAATCCTTCCTTTCCAATTGTGGTATAAAAGTTATCCTCAAGGAACAGAACTCTCCTTCATATCCTGTCATATAAGGGGTTCCTCAATGTTCAATCTTTGGCCCTATACTTTTTAATTTACATTAATGATCTTCCAGATATTCTCACAT